>NC_041359.1:18620112-18752612 GCF_900634415.1 Cottoperca gobio
CCAAACTATTTGGCTAATCAATAAAAGGTGGTTTCATATCACATTAAAGTGAACATCTTTGGGATCTTGACTGACAAACCCAGAAATTTAAAGACATCCCGTATGTATGGACAATTTCCACTATTTTCTGACATTTTATAGAACAAACTAATAATCTAGAAAATAATCAGCAGATTTATCGATAATTAAATAAAACGTTAAAGTGCTAGTGTAAAGAACGTGGATATTCTGCACATCTATCCCCAACTGGTTGCAGGAAAAAAGTGGGATACGAAATAAATAGGCAAATTATTTTTATTAAGTCTGCACACTGAATATTGCAAATAAATAAAAAATGTATTGAGACAATATTTTAAAATCCAAAACAGGCTATGTATACAGAGAGGAAACACCAGATACAACTTATATAATACACTTTTTTTTAATTACACTAAAACACTTACACTTTTGCATAAAAAGCACAACAAATACAGAGAGACGAATGATTTGCCAAACAATTCCAACAGGGTTTCTTAGGTCCATAAACAAAGCATGATACCTGTGAGCAAACACACTTCTAATATTCAAGTTTATGGCAGAATATAAGTATGTATTTTTTCTGTTTAGTGCTAGCAGTTTGCTCCAGGATATAAAAAAAACAAAGAGTTGACCTCTCACTACTGGATTTACTGTTGACACAATCATGACATACTGTATCTGGATGCAAAGTCTAAACAGGTTCACTGAAACCATGTTGCATTCATACATGTAGTCTTTCCAGTTCAATCAGAGTCCTGTAATGTACTGCAACTTCAGTAACTTCACTGGACTGCACCTTGAGAAGCAGGAAATAGGAAACATTCAGTTTTTGGGAAGAGCGTCACTTATTCCTTTACCCATGGGTAACAGCCTTTGTTCCAAACTTGGATATGAAAGCAGGTTGCTGGCATGACATAAATGTGTTACTTGACCCAGTGGGTTACTTTATTTCCTCATAAGATACTTGTCTCTGGTTGCATTAAAACAAGGTCCTATTGTTGCCACATCAGGCGATTGTGAGGGTGGGTGTGTGATAAACAACTGTGGCACTTTTCGCTTCGGGCCTTACATGACAAACCTCGAGTGTGTTTTAGATGTGAATTAGTAAAAGGAATTATAATTGCGTGTTTAAAATAGCACATCTGGTTTCAAGTGAAGACAACGAGATGGAAGCGTTTGTTTTATAAACATGTATACAAGTTGTTTGAGTGTGTAGAATTGTAATGGGATGGTCAATGATATGGTTGATGACACTGACCACGTAGCCTAAATGATGAGCCTTTTATTCTAATGTTTCTGTCTTGTGTTTTCTTGCAGACGAAGGACTGGTGGACGTATGAGTTCTGTCATGGTCAGCACATCAGACAGTACCACCTTGAAGGCAAGAGCTTACCTCCATTTATTAAAATCTGTTTTTCACAACCATCGCTTTGACAAATGTTGTTCTCCTCTCCTCAGACACAGAAATCAAAGGGGAAATTCTCTTCCTAGGTCATTATGAATCTGAATTTGATTGGAGCAATGAAACCGCAAAGGTAAAGTTGCTTCAATGTTGTGGTTGTTTTCTGTCTTTGATTTCTGGTATACATTAGAGAAAAACAAAAATGCATGATTAGTCGACTCATCGGTCGTTTTGGTCTTTGTCGATTTAAAGGTTCAATGTGTAATTCTGAATGAATACCAACATTCTTCCAAAGCAGGTCAGAAATGACTGCTGTCTTACAATCTTCACGTGGGGCTTATCCATCTGTGTTTTCTGGGGCATAAATGTTGACCGCGTGGCTGTAGTCCGTGTAACGTTACGTTAGTTTGTTTATTGGACATGTTTTCTGTTTATTTCCCAGGCCTCCAAACAGCACAGGCTGAAGCGCTACCACAGTCAGACCTATGTAAATGGCTCAAAGTGTGACCTGAATGGGAATCCCAGAGAGACTGAAGTCCGGGTGAGACATTTGAATACAGGATACATTTTGTTCTACACCACCTGTGTGGTTTTATCTGCTTGTATTGTTTTGTTTATGTTTTGGTTAAATCTTTCTTTGAAGGTGTGTGCACAATATTGACATGACACTGAGATGAACATGAAGGAATCTTTATGCACAAAAAGGAACACATAATAAAGAAAATAAAAAGAAGAAAACATTTATAATTGAGAATTAATTAATAATTTATGAATTAGTTTATAAGATATTTTCCTTCACCAACCCTTCTTCAATCTACAATAAGGTTAAATAACCCAAACCTTACCCGCTTTAATGACATAATTCAGTGAAAATGTTCATGCTGTACCAAGTAATCCTCCTAAACACACCTAATTAATTTAACTTTTATTATTTTCCAGTTTGTGTGTGAAGAAGGCTCGGGTGACTATATCGTCCGAGTGGATGAGCCTCAGTCGTGCCGCTATGTGCTGACAGTTCACACCAGTCGTACCTGCCAGCATCCATTCCTGCGGCCTCCATCCACTGCCAAGCCCCAGAGTATCGTGTGCCAGCCAGCACTAAGTGCCCAACAGTACATGGATTACGTCAAGGCTCAAGTCTGTGAGTTAACCGAAACTGACGCAGCATTTAGAGAGAGTCTCGCTTCATTACTTTAATGTTATGTCATGTTGGCGCAAGAGACGGGAGCAGGACATCATGTGGGAAAGGAGTATTTTAAAAAGTGTGCTGGTGATATCAGTTAGGAAGATAAAGGCAGTAAAATGTTAAACTTTTTGACATGTGTATGAATAGGCATTTGAGATATGAAATCTTCACTTGTCTAATTTTAAAACTAAGAAGCTGTGTGGCATGATTGTTCTTTCTATCCCTCCCTCCTTCCTTCCTCTGTTCCCAGCGGACACAAAGCGTAAAGTAGAGCAGATCTCAGAGGAGCTGAGGAGTCTTGATGAGATGCTGGCTGGTAATGAAGGGGCAGATGGAGCAGTGGAAGTAACCGCAGAAGAGACATCACCTGCACCCAGTGATGACCTATACCAGGCAGACAAAGAAGGTGCATTGTTTGTTCTTTTTACACTTAAGGCAAATGACTTAAGTGTTTTCCATCATGCCAGATGTAATGCGTGTGCCTTAAATATTTTGAAACAGACACTGCTGATTTATCTGAGGACGCCGGGTCAGAGGAGGCAGAAGATTCTGACTTCTGGGAGGGAGTTACAAAGCCAGGGAGTTCAAAAACAACTGCTTCTCAAAGGGAGCATGAGGTATAGAAATAAGTCTTGCAATCAGTTTCCCTTTTTTAATGAATGATGCTCCTGTAGTAAATCAAAGGCCGAGCTACTCCTACTCTATCCACAACGTCAAAATACTGCATAATCTTTTGTGCAGAAGCTTTTTGGTATTTTTATATTTAATTTTAATAGAGAAAATGATTTAAATTGATGCATTGTTGATAAAAAAAAGTCAGTTTATTGTTCTGTATATCCACCAAACGTGTGGTTAACTGGTAATGTATATTTGTTTAATGTAGAGGTGATTCTTCTCCAACCAGATCCACACCACTAGAGGTCGCTTTCCCTCCCCACAACTCTAACCTGATTTATTTTGTTTTCTACGCACAGGCAGCAGATGACGGCTATAACTCATTTACAGACAATGAAGTCATAGATGATGGCGATGAAGGTACTTCAATTTGTCCTTATCGCTCACACACACACACACACACACACACACACACACACACACACACACACACACACACACACACACACACACACATTCTTGTCACTGCTTTCGTGAGCCTCAAACAACAAGATTAATAGAACTGCAGTCTTTTATTTTTGTGCTGTTATGGATTTGTTATGTTACAAATGGAGTACTTTTGTAAAACATTTCTTTTGTGTTTGACTTTTCTCTCTTCACATTAATGTCTTTCAGTTGAAAAATTCAACTTTAAAATCATCACTGACCCAGCAGACCTGATGAAATTTGTCCAACATCTCAAAGAGAGTAACAGGAAGGTCAGTGCTTACCAAGATTACGTCACCTGTTAGAGAGTATATGTTATTATTTGCAGTGCATGGGTATTCCAATTCAATGCTGCATTTATTTTTATTTTTAAGAAAGCACAAAACCAAGCCAAAAGTCGAGAAGAGAAACCGGCAAAGAGCGGCAGCGTAACGGAGAAGCTAGGCGAGGAAGAGAAAGATGAAGATGAACGCCTGCTGCAGGAGTTTGAGGATGAGATGTCCGACCTCTCAGTGCCCTCTGATAAGATTGAAGAGATAAAGGAGGAAATGCAGAAGGAGTTTGACAACATCATACATGAGGTTTCAGTTTCAAGATTGATGTTTAGAGATCTATATTAAAATGTTATCAGGCAGATCTGATGCAATGAAGTGATGTAACGACGCTTTGATGTGTCCTGTGTCGTAGGCTCAGCAGGAGTTAGAGACAGAAGGTCTAAAAGGGGAGTTTGATCGCACCCAGGCAACACAGACACTGGAGACGACGCTGGACAAGCTTCTTGATCATTTGGAGGATAAAGACATGCAGGATCCAGAGCAGCAAACAGCTGGAGTTCAAAGAGCCAGTGACCCCACCAGGGGCAGCCCCAGCCTGGCTCCGAAGCAGCCAGGTAACCAGGCAGCCTGCCCCTCTGTGCTCATGTTCATGTTTGTACATTCTGAGTGTGCCTCCATCATCCTCATATTCATTCATATGTGCAGTAGATGTTTGTTGTTCTTTCATCCCAGAATAGACGCACACATGGAGTTAGTTTGATCCACAGAGAATTTATGTTATCAGAATAATATTTTCAGTTCTTTTGATTGGTCTTTCCTCTGCTGCCATTGATGTATATGTGGGGGATTTAAATCAGTCATTAAATCCAAATTGAAATCAATCACAGTATTATAAATCTATGACGATGCAGAAATGTTTTGGATTACACATTCTTGGCTTTTACTTCCTCCATCCTGTGGCCCTGCTGATGGGCTTTTGAGGTGAACTGTGTTGTTTGTCCCTCTTTTGTCTCGTCACCCCAGACCAAGCGGCTGACGACCATGTTAAGATCAAAATTACTAAGTATAAGACGGGCAGCAGCCCTGATGGGGAGGTCAAAGTTCAGGAGATGGGCGAAGGAGACCCCCAGTGGCAGCACATAAAGGACGTGGTTAAAGAACAGCTAGAGAAAGCAGGACTGAAGGCAGAAGGTATGAGGGGGGAGTGCCCGAAACACTCACAGCCTTTTCTCTCTTCCATCTGTTACCTTGAGCGTATAGTATTTCTGTACTTCTCCTCTCATCTTTAAAACAACATGCAACTGTCATCATGTTCTTTTAAAGTTTAGCTGTTAAAAGACACTTAACATCCTCATGTTGACAGCAATGAACACACATGTTTTTACCAAACATCAAGAAACATTTTTGGACATTAGACGAGGAATCCATTAAATGTGTTGTTGTTTAAACGGAAGAGCATAAACCTTAAAAAGAAAAGGGAGACAAAATGTGTGTCCATGCGTGTCCTTTCTTTTTCATCCACTGTTATGTTTGTGCCATTCGTCGTTATTATTATTATTATTATTATTATTATTATTATTATTATTATTATTATTATTATTATTATTTGTTGTTGTTTTAACAAATTTGAGCCACTTGGAAGGACATGTGTTTAATTGGCAAGCCTGCCTTTCCCCCTGTTTTTCTTTTTAGGTAAAATTGAGGTGAAGATCTTGACAAGGAAAAATGCAGAGGAGACAGGTGATCAGTGGCTGACTGAAGAAGATACAAAGTCCTTCAGGGAGCTCCTCATAAATCTCCTGGTAATTTAAGAAGTACTTTTTATTAGATTCATTTGGATCTTTCTAAGTGTGACCTATGCAATGTTAAACTGTTTGCCAGGAGTTGTGTGCTGTAGAGTTTTCTTAGTAATTAATTTCAGCCAGTTTAATATTAAATATTGTGTATTCGTCTACATGCATAACCGGTTAGTGTTTAGCAAAACTACCGCTTTAGTAGATGTAAAATCAAAAACTCTTATGCTATATTAACCACCTGATATCATAAAACATGTACTCACTCTGTTTCGGGTGTCATCTACTAAATAGGTGGCTTTCCAAATCACTGAAACCCTCAAAAACACTTCTCTTTTTCCTGTCGACCTTTGCCACACTGTAGAGAGAACATTAAATAAAATGTGTGTGTTTTGGCATTCAGCATGAGGACTGCCACACGTATAATTAACTTTCTCTTTTGTGGGAAATGCTTTGGAAGTCAAATAAACATTCATTCAGATTGTTTTAAACGCATGCTTCCCCCTCCCTTACAGACTGGAGGCACAGAAGAGGTTTACAAAGAGCAAAAGAGGCAGCAGGAGTTGGAGAACAACTATAGGTTTGTGTGGGGAGAGTCCCAGGAGGAGTCGCAGTCAACCAGCACCTCTGACTCGGACGACGTGGACATATGAGCTCATTCAGTGCACCTTTTGTGAAGGTGAACTCCTGTGGAGAACAGCAGGGAGGGGGACTCTGAAGTACTGCCGCAAATTTGAAAGAGAGCCCGAAGGATTAAATGACTGCTATTAAACCTGGCGGATAATGTCAACTCGCCTGTTTGCACATTCAGAAATGTGTCTGTGTGTCTTGAATAGGCAATATGTGTCTGTAGTAGGCACCAGTTATATGTTGCACGATGAAACTGCAACGTCTCAGCTGTACTTGTTCAGTTGAATGAAGTTATGCATTTTCCCCTTTTTGATGGGATTCAGTTTTGATAGATGGTGATGTACAGTATGTACCCTTTTTTTTTTTTTTTTTTTTTAAGAAATATGTCAGTTAATTTTACTGAATATTTGCATCTAGTTCTGAAGTTGTCAGCAGCACACTGTGTCCATAGTTGAAGTATTACTTGCCTTTGGTTTCTAAGTTGCTATTGACAAAGAAGTCCTTACCTTTTAAGTGACTCAGGCGGGGGGGAATTGTGCATGCCTCAACAAACTGGTGGAATGTTTGCACAGGCTGTTCATTTCATTATTTACTGATTGTGTCTGAATATGAAAAAAAGGACAAATACTCGAGTTCACAGTTCAGTTCTCACTTTTCTTTGAAACTTTCTGTTGCTGCGTTTGGGTGATTAGATTAAACAAAAGTGTAGATTACAGAAATGTTTGTACACATGCCATGGCACTTTATATCTTTAGAAAAAGGTTCTGCAATGAAAAGGTTTTTCTTTTGGGTTGTCATGGGATTCAAAATAAAAAAAAACCCTAAAAGGAGTGTCGGAAGATCAGATGTTATAAGTGTGTACTTTTAATTTCTGACAAGAATTACATTTAATAAAGGAAAACCAAGAATGCTACAATGTCAGATTCAGTGTACCAAAAATAATGAATCCACACACAACTTTTCTAAGGATCCTCCAGAGGTGTACTTAAGGGCTACATTTGTATAATTTGTGAATAACTGATTATTTGGAAATCAACATGTACATATTTATTGCGTGAATATGTTTTTGAATGGATTTGTTGTATATCAGCACAACTTAAGTGGGACTTGAGTTACCTGAGTCCACCTGTGTTTAAATTGGTCACTGTAAAACCCTTGAAACTTAATTTCGTCTTATACAAACTTTTTCAGACACACGATTTAGGTATTTTTTCACAAAGAAAGCCGGCGTCCAGAGGCTCAAAATCAGACGAGAGTAAATTGGCTTTACTTGACCAACTGGATTTGTCTTCTCAAATAATGTAGTTTGCTCTTGAATTGTTATTGCCCGGTACAGCGAAGAGAACCAGACGATGAAGTTTGGGATGCAGGATCCAGCTCCTTCACGCAGCTTGAAGGGACACAAACAAATCAACAGTTTGAAAAGCCTTCAACCTGTCCTTAACAAAGATGTGCCATAACTAGTCATTTTGATCCTCACACTTTCAGCTGCACATATTATTTGTAAACTATGACAACTCACAGCAGAGGCAGAGAAGAGAAGATATGTCACTGTATTCTTGAATGGGACTATATTAATGTATTAGGAACACCATATTGGTTTCATAGTCTGACAAAAGTCCATCTGTGCTGCCTTGTAAATATAAGTCTTTGAGCACTGTTCATTTGTTCTTTTGAAATAAAAAAAATACCAAAAATAAAATCTGTTTTAAACAAATGCATGTACTATTTTAATGTTGAGGTTTTTCAATGTGGAGCCAATTTAGATAATTTGTATACTACTGGGTAGATATATAGTATATCACATATGTTGGGGTTTTTTATGTAAAAAGTACTTAACCTAGTAATAAGTGTCAAATCAAGTACAAAATACTACATTTCCTTCTGAACTGTCCGAGTGGAAGAGAAGTATAAAGTAGCATCAAATGAAAATACTCAAGTGAAGTCCATGTACAAAACGGTCTAAAGGTCACATGTTGGCTAACAGCTATCAACATGTGATCTTAATATGTACTCAAGATACAGTATGAGGAAACGTGTATATTTCTTTGCAGGAGTACACGTCTGCGCTTTTCTTTTGAAATAACGAGATTTGACCGGAAAAAGCGTTTTTTTTTCTGGACGGAAGACAAGTTATAGTAGTTTATGCAGCGTTTAGGAACAATTGTATATTGGTGTATACGTGTTGTCATTAAACCACTGGGGTTACTCCAGTTAACAGTCATTTCCGTTAGCTCGGTGACGACACGTTTGCGTTATGTTGACACGAGAGGGAGGGTTAGCGCTGAAGTTAACGTTAGCTCAAATTAATCATCAACACCCGCATCTATAAGCGCTGCACCCGCATCTCGCGCGAGGACACTTCATTACAGCTAGCTAACGGCAGCTGCAGGGCCAGGAGCCGGCGACACGGTCAGTCGGTTGTTTTAAACATCCCGGAGATCATTCATCTGTCGTGAGACCACTTGCCGTTTCACCACGATAAGTGTTAGCAGCATTGTAGTGTGGCTAGCTGGGCTAAGTTACCGTTCAGACGGATAAAAAGCAAACGCAACGTCGCTTTCTCTTTTCAAAGTCGATGTTTCCTGTTAAAATGAAGTAGCTGTGGGACAAAACAGCTGCTATGATCCCCCTGGTGAGTTTTGTTTTTTATGTTTATATTTTTTCTGTCAAACATGCATTGAGAAAAGGGTCATAGGAAAAGCATAAACATGAGAATATTAAAAATATTAAAATAAAAACTGGGAAAATAAGTTATAATTATCCAAAAACGTATTCCTTCTTTGTTGCCTGATAAACAGTGATTTCAGTAGTGAATTCCATTTTTTAAAGACAAACTTGGAAAGAGAGAAACAGGGAGTGGACCTCATTACTTGTCACTTTGTCACAGCCAGGTGTCTTGAAGTTTATAGCTCGAGGCAGGGGCTGTTATAGTAAAACGTGTGACTGTCCCTGCTCTGATAATATATCTTTTTCAGCACCTGCCTAGTTGAACGACTGACAGTGAGACACCGGGTCCAACATCATGGCCTTCAGATCCAGATTCTCCTTCTGTGCGGGCTTCGCAGTGGGAACCTTCTCACTGTACCTGTTTCTCAACATTTTGTCAGGACTGCATTCCAGCAGCTATGACACACCCCATTACTCTCAGCAACAGCTTGAGGATGACAAGAAAATATGGAAGAAGGAGAGGTCTGCTCTTTTCAACCTGAAGCACCCTCACCATACAGGTAAGCTACATGGACGTGTGTACAATAATGGAACCATGTTTTTCACCAAACCTCATTGACTCACTATATCAGGTTCTCTGTACTTGTAATCCTAGCCTGCATAGAGAAGTGTATTTGTTCCTCTCAGACACTTCCTTTGGCTTAATGGTTTTCGGTCTTATACTAATACAAAACTCTACTTGTATTGTAAATAATAACTTTATTGTAAAGTCTCACAATAACGTATTTTACCACCTCACTTTTTATTTAAAGTATTAGGACCCAAACGCCCCCACAAATGATGTCACCATCTGCAGTAATGTGATATTAATGTTTATATATTCTTACTAGGTGAGGATAGCGGCATGGCTGATGAACTATACAAAAAGGTGCGCATTCTCTGCTGGGTGATGACTGGACCCAAAAACCTGGAGAAGAAGGCTCGTCACATCAAGTCCACGTGGAGTCGACACTGCAATATTGTCGTCTTCATGAGCTCTGTGGAGGACCCTGACTTCCCCACGGTGGGCTTAGGTACAAAGGAGGGCCGGGACCAGCTGTACTGGAAAACGATCCGGGCCTTCCATTATGCCTACGAGCATCACGCCAATGAGGCGGATTGGTTCCTCAAGGCCGATGATGACACTTACGTAATCGTAGACAACCTGCGGTTGGTTCTTTCGAACCACACACCTGATGAGCCAATTTACTTTGGCCGAAGATTCAAGCCCTACACCAAGCAGGGCTACATGAGTGGAGGTGCGGGCTATGTGTTGAGCAGAGAGGCTCTGCGGCGATTTGTAGAAGGATTTAAAAGCAAACAGTGCACTCACACTACCTCTGTCGAGGACCTCGCAATGGGGCAGTGCATGGAGAAAGTTGGGGTGCTGGCAGGGGACTCCAGAGACACGGCGCACAGAGAGACATTTCATCCATTTGTCCCTGAGCAGCACCTCACTTCAAAGTTTCCCAAGAGCTTCTGGTATTGGAGCTACTGCTACTACCCCATCACCGAGGCAAGTGCAGCAAACATTGTTGACTTTCTCTTTACTGTTGGCGGGGTATTCCATTGGTGTGACGCAACTTCAGCACTGTTAATGTTTGATAAGATATTGTTCCCATTTAGACCTGGCATTACAATGCGTCTCATATCCGGTTACTATCCGGTTGTAATCTGATCACCCAAAACGCATTTTAATGCAACGTGTAAAGGAGGCCATTGTCTTGTCTTGATAACAAAAGGTTTCCACCCTGGAATGTTTTGTAACCAAACTGGTAGACCTACAGTATTACGTGAATTAAAGTATTTCCTGACTGTATTTCTTTGTAACGAACATGCAAACACCCTTTCATTACTGTGGTGTTTTGTCATGTTTACATAACCACATACTTTGTTTTTTCCTCAGGGTCCAAACTGCTGCTCGGACTTGTCTGTGTCATTCCACTATGTAGACGCTTCACACATGTATTTATTGGAGTACTACACGTATCACCTGCGTGCCTTTGGCTACAGACACCGTTACCAGCCCCCTGCCCCACTTAGCTACAATATTGAGCAGTCAAGTTCCCTGGATGCTGCAGAAGGAAAAAAAGAGCTGACTTCTAGGGAGAAAGGGCAAGGAGAGGGGGATGATCCGTCCAGGACTGACGAGAAACAGGATGCTGAGCCCCCTCCTTCCGCTGGTAAAGACACTACCGATGCTCCAACAGGCAAATAACAGAATAACTTTTTGGGTGTGTTAAGGGAATTTATCTTGTGAGGTAGGGGGGATGTG
Source organism: Cottoperca gobio (assembly GCF_900634415.1). NCBI lineage: Eukaryota > Metazoa > Chordata > Actinopteri > Perciformes > Bovichtidae > Cottoperca > Cottoperca gobio. The sequence goes on from NC_041359.1 coordinate 18,631,502, forward strand.
TGATTTAATAATCTTTGCTCAGATTACTACAAAAGTAGAGAAACGGTCTACTTCATTTGAAGTGTCCCCACATACAAATGCGTTGCTGAAGGACTGCTACCAATGTGAATTGTGAACAAAACACGTCTTAAGGCTAAGAGGTGATTCATGACTTTTACCCTAAATGTTAAGGTTTAGTTGATGGTTTTTAACGTCTTCTTTAGAAGTTGGTAATAGCTTTCTGTGAGCTTCACTTTTTTATTTATTGTAAACGAACTAAAGCACCTTTTTAATCCATATGAACCCAGTGTGAGAACAAAGTATTTTCCAGAGCAAGTTAAATTGGATTTAGCCAATGTGTTATCCTGTTCTTGGCTATTGCAACCCCCCCCCCCCTCTCCCACTCTCTACAGTGAGATAGTTCTTGGTTTGCTGGAGTTGTTTGACTTCATTAATAACTACATGCCTTGAAAGCTAATGAGACTCAATTTTATGTCTTGAGCTAATCAGACAGCAAATAATTAATTCCATCTAAATCAAGTGCCTCACCTTGTTCAATCATTAAAACACTTCTGTCTATAGGTGACAGGGATTTCTTCTCAACATACTGTTACACTCACAGTGGGTTGCCTCCCAAACTTGTTTCAAGCTGCATTCAAACTTTTGAAAATAATCTGTTAATGGTTAAAAAATACTTCAATAGTTAGTTAGTGTTCTAGCTAAATGATTAATCATCTAACCGTTTAAGCTACATAAATACCATCATTGTGAAAGTGCAACCATAAACAAATGGAATAGAAAAAGGCAAATACATAACACCCTTCCTAAAACTGTCTTTAAATAAATAAAAAAGAGACAGATAAAGTTAATTTCAATAGGAAAGCAGTTTGGATGCATTCCTATTTCTCTATAACTAATAGACACTGATGTGAACGTGATGCTTTAAATGAGTTTATAAAGTACAGCCAAAGATTTGCAGACTAGTCAAAAGTGTGTGTACTTGATGTCTTTGGTGATTAATGAATCCGGATGCTTCACTTGACTGTTGTTTGTTGAGTTTATCGCAAACTTTCAGGATGTTTGTTCTCCAGCCTTGTGTTACTTTGACCTAGACTATATCTGTGGTGATTAGACACACCTTCAGCCGGACAGGAAAGTAGTCCTTCCTTCCTTCCTTTCTTTCTGTCTTTCTTTCTTTCTTTCTTTCTTTCTTTCTGTCTTTCTTTCTTTGGGATGCTAGGCACTCTTGTCAAAGCGATCCATGTTGCACGCTTATCTAGTTGTGCTTCCTGAAACCGTCACTGGTGATGCACACACTTCACAGTTCCTGTCATTTCTCCCGAGTGGACTCAACAGCTTTGTGCCTTGTAAATTTGAGATTGTATGAGCCATCAGCTGCACACATGACTTTGCACTGTGACGTTAGTATGATGAGAGTGATGCTTTCAGATGGAGTATAGTTGTATTGAATCCTTCCAATGTAATGAGTGTGGCCTGTGGGCAAGCCAGCGGACGACTTGTTCATGTCAGCGCTTTTTGAATAAGCGAGAACTTTTCTTTTTATACAATTTTAGTTTCTACAATGTTGTGACATTTTCAAATTCTGGGCGGGCCTGAGCTTTGGTTTTGTGGTTAGTACATTATGTGTATTTAAAAGTATTCATAACTGTTCCTTTACTACTTTGTAACCAAACAAAGAATACATTTTGTGGGTGATACAGTAATTACCAAATACAGAAACTGGCTTCACTTTTGAGTGTTTATAATTGCTCTTTTTCTTTTTAACCACTTAAACCTCTTGTTGTCCTTCACAGTAAAACATTTATGAAGTAACTAATGCCTATTGAAATGCCTTTTGTACGTGTTTACACACTTTCTGTACATGAGCACACAGCATGTTCAGTTTTCTTTCTTTTAAAATAAAAAGCTGATCAGATCAAACCAAATAAGCATGTTTTACAAAATAATTCCCTTTTGAAATTGATTTGAATTAATGAGATTTCAGTAGCGAAGGACTTTGTGCAGATTCTTACTGCTCTGGTTTCTGATGCTAGTGATACAACACATTCAATCCTCGACAATCTACTCCAACATTTGAATTGTATCTAAGGGAATGGTGTACACTATTGTAATTTATATTTTTAAAGTATTTATGTTGGTATTGATGTCTAAATTGAGGTGATAGCAGCGTGTAAATGACTTGTCAGCACATGTGATCAGTGTGCAGTATTGTTTTCAGTCAATGGTACTTTAATCACTATAAATAAATGCATATTTTATTGTACATTTGTTTCGTATTACATTTGTTTACATGATATTACATGTCAGATAATTTTCCAGTGAAATAATTCATGCATGGTTAATATGGGTTTTCCTCCGCTGTGTGGATTTATCAGCGCTGTGAGTCTGAAGGTTTCACGGCCTGTGTTTTAAAGAGGCGTGACATCTACACAGCGTTGAAACCTGAGTAGGGAGAGTAAACAGATTAGCCAAAGATTCAGAAACAAATATTTGAAGAAGAGATTTTTTTATCATGATTGTTAAACACATGTGTGGCAGTGGGTTGTGGTTAGGGCGCCGGCTGCTGGGGAGAGACAGGAGTGTCCCAGCTGGAGGCCAGACAGCTGAACGGAATCAGGTAATCAGTCACATAATAAATGCACGGTGATGGCCTGGTTCTGTTCTCTTGCAGTAGGCTGGGTTCGAGATTAGACGGAGACGCTTCTGCAGCCACGACGCAGCGCAGCCTGGAGAGCAGCGGACAGCAGAACGACCGACAGGAGAGCGACCTGTGTCAGCTGTGCCTGTGTATAACCATACCTGTGTGAGAATAAAGCGTGTGTGTGACACTACACCTCCTCTCTGTCATAATTATCCCTGACTGTGGCCAAGAGGGTCCACAACATGTTCTTACCTCTTGCCTGTCGTGATTCATTGACTGGTGTTATTAGTTTATAAATACTCCCTTGGCACACGGACAAGCCTTGCCTGTTACATATGAAAAGAAATGTCACAGTTTGTCCACTAGAAAGAACTAAAAAGTAAATGAATAATCATGAAGATTCAGGAAGTTAACATTTCATGGAGAAGAGTCTGTTGTTGGAGCGGCTGATAACCGCACAGTCCAGAATAAACACCCAGCCGACTGTTCAAACTGGAATACATTATAATCTATATTTTAACGACTATATAATCAACATAACCAGTTCTACAAGATCTATACATTTCTTGAAGTGAAGTTACCTGAGTGTTATGAGCAGCATGCAACCTGATATAGGCTACTTCTTAACTACTTAGTTCACATCTTAGCTGCTTGTAGCTAAGAACCAGGCCCTCCGGTCGAACCCGGGGACCCACAATAACTATACATTTAGGGATGTTTAATAAAAACCTTTGTTTATGTTACGTGTTTATGGAGAAACGTAAATATCAGCATATGTTATTATCCTTTTTCTTTCTTTCAACTCTCATATCTCCCGATATCTGCCTCGAATAGTCAAGTATTGGTCGGGCTACACACATTATTGCCTAAATATATGAAGGGGAAACTCACGCTTCAAGTGGCGTATGAGGTTTTGTAACACAATGCACAAATATCCATATATTTATCCTACAAAATAGTTGCAGATTACACTGTAAAATACTATGAAATAAGTGAATAGATATTGTATGACTTGGTGCTGAAGTCCGTCACCTGTTCTCCGCCCCAACAGATCAGCAAGAAGGTGCTCCATGTGTCCTGCGTAAGATGAACAGAACATGTAATACAATGCCATGAAGCTATGGGTGAGGTCAGTACAGACAAATACTGGATGAGTGAGTGAGCGAGACGGTACTGTAGGAAGGAGTGTTTCCTGCTAAATTAACTCACTGTTTGGTTGAGCAGCACTTCTCCTTCCCATTAGACCCACAAAGCTCTGATAGTCCACGTCGTTAAATCTCTTTATCTCTGCATCGTGTCTGACGCAGCACTCGGGCTTAGCCTGAAAGACAAAACCTCATTTGTTATCCTGTTGGAAATCGTTTTTTTTAACTTCCCAATATAAAAAAGGTTTAGAAGATCTGCTACAGTGATCTGCAGGATCAGGCCGTAACTCACTTGACTTTGTACATATCATGTAAAAGTATGTAGTCTTACCTCCATCAGTGATTTGTAGGTGTCCACCTTACATTCAGACCTCACAGGAAATAAGACCAGGACGACTAAAGCGACCATTGAAGTGAGAGAGCAGCAGCAGTTTGGGGTTTTCTTCATCACTGAAATGTAAATCAAAGCAGACAGCCTGCACATAACCAGGCTGAGATGTTTTCCCTACAACTCTTATATCGGTATCTGGTATCTGTCTTCTATTTGTGACCAATTTCAACTAAACATTGCCACAGCAAAGGTTTTCCCCATAGTCCCAATTCAGATATTGTAATGAAAATTGTGACATTTTCATACCAGAAACTAGTGCCTAGGTGTTTATCTTTCACTGTAAGTGTCACATAATCTGCGTTGGGGTGGCACATATTGCAGGAGGTCTGGAGGTTCATCCCCCAGGAAAATTGGAGCGTAAAACACTTCATTTCCTGCATTCTGAGGAATTTTTCTACAATCATTTGTGCCATAATTTATGGTGGAAATGTCTCTATTTATGTAAAGGAATTATCAATAACCAGGCGACCGATCAATATGTATAACGTATAATGCAGTAAGGCTCCCTGCTGAGTCAGCGCACTCTTCCATCCTCTTTTGGGGAAGTAACTTCTTTAAATGTGCATGTGGCTCCTTTTACCCTCAATGATACAATGATTCATTTTAATTTATTTATACACCTCTGGACTTTAACAGCTCGTGTGTTTCAGCTACCTTTCTGCACATTCAAAACATTTCCATGCAAACATGCAAACAAATGTGCTGTTGACTGAGGAGCAATGCATCTATTTTATTCTATGGCTCTTTTTGATTATATGTACTTTTTGTACCCCGTAACACAAATACTCACATACTCAGCTATACTTTGAGCGTTTTATAATCATTCCTCTTTAAAGTAATTGTGTATCTTATAGAGGAAACATTGGCACACAATATAAAATGTATCTGTAGGCTATGTTCTCAATCAGGTCCAACACTACAGGGTTTCAGGTATCTCCAACAATCTACTTTAAAACATTTCTTGTTGGTTGCAACAGTCATATTAAGTAATCTTAAACTATAACACAGTTATGGGTCCGTTCTGGTAACACTTTATAATAAAGGTACATTACACATGTTTAAATAATGCATAACTAATGCATCATGTAGATGTTTGCATCGGATTACCAGCTTGGTTCAAACAGCTTCATATTTCCCTGAGAACAGGGACTGTTGCCGTTTCTGTGGAACTGGCTTTCAGTTAATTTGATGGCATAACAAATTAATGAATGAAGTTAGTGTGAATTAACAATCATTAATTCATGATGTATTAAGTGTGAACATATCACATAAACTCAAAGTGACTTCATTTTTTAATAGGGAGCAAGAAGAACTGATGATACATCCTGCTTTCATTCATGCATTAATGAATTATGATGCGTTATTTATGCATTAGTTTAGCATGTGTTTTGTACCCTTATTATAACGCGTTACCAATTTCCTAGGAAGTTTTTATTTTTTTAAATAGAAGGTCCAAGGCACTCTTCTGTACTTTTTTAAAAGGCTATTTCATAGTCAAATTTAAAAAACATAGACACTTTTTATACATGTTAAAATAGAGCTGAGTCAACAACCCAGGCCTTCTTCAGGGTGTGTTCCTTGAGTGATTCTGCACTTATTAGGCAATTTAAAATAGAAGAATTGTTAAATTGGTCAACTTCCTATTAGTTATTCCAATAAAATGACTAAACTACATTTGTTTTTAGCACATTCACACTGCAGGTAAGCTAAACATGCACACATGTGCAATTTGTCTGACAACATGGATACAATTCAAAACATATTAAACAATTGAATGATGGAGTTAATGGGTTTAACCGGAGCCGTTTCTTCAACGAAATTCCTTTATGAAATCAACAGCCTGTATAATTAAAACTTACCTAAGAGTCTCTGGATATTAGTACCAAATTACACAGGGGTTTTTTTCAACATGATACTTCGAACACATTTACAAACTACAATTAAGAAAACGTCATATAGCCATATAAATGTCCCAACATAGATGCAGCACGTTGGTGTTTCGTAGTGACGATTAGAAACGAAACCTGTCAACCAATCAATTTTCTCATTCATTCAATAAATCATGCAAGTATTATATGACAAAAATAAAATAAAAGCATAATAACATATTGCAAAAATATTAAAAACAACATGAAAGTCTCACCTGTGTTGAAAATACTTGATCTGACCTAACAGCAGGGATCCTTGGAATCAAAGGAGCTCTATGCCGACTCAAAATACGTCGTTCTGCTCAATAGCCTCTCTGTTTCAATTATTATAGTCCTGGAGCTAATTTGTAATCAAATTAGAGCTCCACCCGCCACCCAAATCCCCAAACCACCCACCCACACACACACACACACACACACACACACACACACACACACACACACACACACACACACACACACACACACACACACACACACACACACAGTTGGTACCATCTTTCTCATTAATCTTATAAGTGTCAACATTTGGATGCAATTATAGTTTTAAAAAATCTCTTCTTCTAATCTCTTTTTCTCTTTCTTATATATTACATAAGGGACATATTAATGATTAATTATGTCACACACCCCATTCTTACTGATTTAACAGTTAAATTTGCTTATTATAACTGCAAACAAAAACTACAGTGTGTGTGTGTGTGTAGGAAACAATGTACGCCCTGCAAGCGGATATTGCTGATCTGTCTACACCATCAATGACTGGTGTGTAAGATCAGAGAGCCAAATAACTCCCACGCTCTCGGAATCAAAGAAAGGACAAGCGGAAGCCTTCTGGCTGACCCTTTTTCTTCCACACACTCAAAAAGATCACACCCACTGGAATTTATGAAGTCATATTTGAACAGCAAAAATCATTCTGTCCCACAAAACCACAATGTGTACTTATACTAACTTAACTTATACCGACAGTATGAATCCCTCTGAGTAACCAAGTCTATACTCAGACAAGTACAAGTATACTTTTATGAAAGTAGCATAGTACTTTAGAAATAGTCCAGCATGTTGGTTTTACATTTTGGTTGAAGGTGGAATAGGTTACTTTCACCAATACCCTGGCTTCAAAGGCAGAGGGCAGTAACTACAGAAGCAGTGCCGTTGAGAGACAAGGGTTTAAAGTTTTCAGGCTGGATGGAAAACTGTAAAACAGACAGAAAGGTTGTAATGCTTTAATTTTGTGTCTTTTTAGGCTGATTATTTTACCCCCAAAAAATCATTTCTGTAGAACCAACACAATACCTGTGTAACAAAACAAATGTGTAGCTTTCTTATCCATTTTAACTACGGTGGAAACCGCCTTTCGTCATAAAACATGTAGATCAAAAAGCGAGCGACATTCCTATACGAATGCTATACAAATATTTCACATTTTACACGATGTGTACTTACTGACTGATAATACCGATGTAGTTTCACCTGCTGGGTCAGATGCTTTTTTATACATCTCTATAGTTTTATTGAAGAATATTGACTTTCCAGTAAATGTTTTAAGAGCAAGATAAAACACAGTACAAATGTCTATCTATTCATTTAAACTTGAAATCCTGTCAGGAGTGAACTTTGACTACAGACTAAGACTTGATAATTGTACTGTGATTAATGGTGTGATCATGAAACTCACGTCAAATGAACTAAGGTCAATACTCCCTCCTAGTGTTAATTCTACTCCGTTCCCCACAGAAATAACTGTAAACCATCATCACACACCCGACAAGTGTCAGACTTTTCACATTGTTAACTTGGTGAAACCTTAGATCTAGACTCCCTCATGAAACAGGTTAGAGCACAATTCCAGCTAACAACTCTACATTTAATTTACAAGCAGTAGACATTATGTCACTTTCGCTTCAGACTAATGATGTTCATGATTTTAACTTTGAGCACAATCTTTGTCTCAAGCAGGGGACAGTGGAGCAGTTTCTCGCCCTCGACAAAACCAATACAGGAAGAAGAGTCAGTGATAGCAATACATTTTCTTTCCTTCATTTCTCATTTTGGATGAACTGAGAAAAGGAAAAGAGGAAAATGTAAAAAAGAAGAAGCAGAAGACAGAAGTGAACACATTTAGGTTATCAACTAAATGTGGACATTCAGTGGCTCTGCCCATCTGCAAGAAAGATTTTATTAGAAAGGTTTCTGAAATGATCTCATATTTATTTATTTTTCTGTATCTGATTGTTAAGTAGCTCCTCATACTGAGAAGAAGCAACACACGTGGTAACTGAGTCAACAAGCACATAAGAAGCATATGTTGTCAGATATATTCTTCTTATAGCTTTTGTGCAGGATCTTCAAAACTCTTCAAAAACAGTATGGGAATTTGTTTTATAAGCAATGATTAAAAAAAGAGTGAAACAGAACTTGTTTTCTTTTAATCACCATATACAGTTATTGTCAAGCCAGACTATATAAACATCCGGGGTTTAGCCCAAACCCGGGGGGTCCGGGGGCAAGCACATCATTTTGGATCAACGTGAAAGTTGCCCAGGAAAAGAAAAATCATCATGTATAGCCGACATCATATTTTGTATTGAATTGATCTTCTGTCTGAAGACGATGTCAGGGCAGATGGCAATATTTTACCAGAAATAGAAATTCTGCTTCATTTATTTGCTGGTCCAGTCGGAGGATCAGAGGATTTCTTTTAAGAAAACATCCAGGGCTTAAGACCCAAAAGCCCTAATATGGGTTCTTTTGTGTCACTATCCTTGTTTTTGGCTACTGAGGACCATTTGTTCTTGATTAAGTCTTTCTTTTTCGAAAGGAGTAGGAAAAAAGCTATGGAGTGCTCTCACAGAATAAAGACATTATATTGAGAGACGGGAGAGCGAGAGAGAGAGAGGAGAGAGAGAGCGAGAGAGAGCGAGAGAGAGAGAGAGAGAGAGGAGAGAGAGAGCGAGAGAGAGAGAGAGAGAGAGAGAGAGAGCGAGAGAGAGAGAGAGAGAGGAGAGAGAGAGAGAGAGCGAGAGAGAGAGCGAGAGAGAGAGAGAGAGAGAGAGAGAGAGGAGAGAGAGAGCGAGAGAGAGAGAGAGAGAGAGAGAGAGAGAGACGAGAGAGAGAGAGCGAGAGAGAGAGAGAGAGAGAGATGAGAGAGAGAGAGAGAGAGAGAGGGATGCATGCTTGTGTGTGTGTGCGTGTGTTTTAAAAAGCAAAAGAAAGAGAGGAAGGGATTAGTTGTGGGGAGGGAACATGGTGAAATTCTTTGCATCTAAATAAAAAGAGTGTTTTTTGTAAGTATTGTTTAAACACTAAGACACTCAAGTTATCATGTCGTGAATACATCACTGGTGTAATTATTACACCAGAATACACCAGGGTTTAATAAACTGGACGACTAAGTGTTCCCAAAATTGTCCTATGTTTTGCAATTGGATTATCTGAAAACGCTATTTTTCTTATCTCATGAAAACGTGCCTTTTTTTCTCCAGTTACAGTTTTTTCACATGACAGTAAGAACCTGCTCCAAGGCAAAGTCATGCTATTCTGGGTGCACCAATTGCCAAAGAGATGGGCAGTTATAGTGTGGGTGAATGGGGCTTTAGAAAATAAAGGAAGCCCTTTTCTAAAGGAAGTTAGTACAGGAAAGATGTGATGAGATTAAAAAATACATGCACAGTGATAAGGTCTGCAGTAACAAAAATACATCCACTGTGAATCAGAATCAGAATCATATTGCCATGCAGGTTTTCACCTACAAGGAATGTGCTGTGGTTAGTTGGTGCTAATCGTCAAAAATATAAAAGATTAACAATATATACAAAGTATAGACAGTAGGTACAAAATATGTACAATGTACAATATACAATATAAGCATTACGTTAGTAAGTGGAGTTGTGTTTATATTTCAAATCCTTTTTTTGGAATAGTTTTCAGTCTTTACCTCAGATAGCCCCCTGTTTTCCTCACTTGTCTTGACTGTGTAAGAGATAAATTTGCTCACGGCATGAGGGGAAGTTTCTTTCAAGAATTTGGGTCAAAAACAAAACCTTCTGACTGAGAGAGAGCGAAGAGACGGGAGAGGGATGAGAGGATAGCAGGGCAGACAAACAAAACTGCCTAAGAACACATGGACTTTCCCCACGTGAATCAATATTCAAGCCTCAATCTCCCTGTTGAGCAATGAGGCCAAAGAGAAGAGGGAGCTGAAAGACAGCTGAGACAGAGGGAGGGCTGTGGGATGTCATGTGTAAAGAAGGAGATTCTCATTGGAGGCAAAGAGAAAGAAGATTGCTATGCATGTTTTGAGGGAGAAAAAAGGGAAAACAGAAAGCATCCTACACGCTGAAGCCATCTTGGTCGCACTGCTACACTCTGGAGTCCACATCTGATCGTTATTACGGTAAGTGCTGGACACATACAGTAGCTGCCACGGGATCAAAAGATGCAATGAAATTATGAAGTTGTGGGAACAAAGATTTCTATTTTTAGTTGTAGCTTGTACAGAAAAGCTCAGTGTGGAGGCTACAGCATTTCTAAAAACATTTTGAAACATTTTGAATCAAGTTTGTTTGTAATGTGGAACAATGTTTTTCTGCTTCATATGTCACTGCTGCTGTCCTCTAATGTGAGAATCTTTCATTCATAACTTAAATCATAGAGGGACAAACTAAAGTTAATAATCTTACTCCACATTGGGTTTATTTACAGGCAGACTGGATTCAATTCTTAAATTATATGATATAGACATAAAATGACAAATTGGGACACTAGAAACATTACAGAATAGGAGTAATTTATATTTTCTTAGTGTCTGCTGTGAAACAGGTGCAGCCACAAAACTGTCTCTAGCAAAAACCCAAGTAATCTCTGCATGAGATTGGAAGACAAACACACTCGGCTGCAGGATTAACAGTTTTCTTCTTCTTCTTTTCTCTTGGGTTTTAATGTAGTAGCTTTGGGGGAAATAAAGCTCTAACAAGACTGGAATGATGTCCTCAAAGTTGAAGTGGATGTTTGTGATCCAGCTCCTGCTGAATCAACCGGCTCTGTGCAGGGTCCCACCTCCGCTGGCACTGAGAAACACAACGCTTCCAGGAGCTGACTACAATGAAGCGGGAGAGGAGACTGCCAAAAAGTCGTCTCCCCTGGGATCTCAACTCCAGCTCAGTAGCCCATCTGCAGAAAAACCTGATCCTGTGTCAGCAGTTCCACAAAAAGAGGAGAGAGTTCGTTCTGCCAAAAATATAACATCAGTCCTCAGGGCAAAGCTTCAGGGGCAGATTCAAGCTCATCTCCACATTCAGGAGAATGTCAGCTGTGAGGAACTGCTGTCTGCCAGCATCGTGGACGACCCGTCAACCTCCATGTTCCCCCTGGAGCTCCTGGGTCTCTCTTTAGTGCCCGTGTTGGTGGTGGCAGGCTGCCCACGGGAGGCACACACACTGGTGCTCAAGCTGTATGACCTGCTGGGAGTGGCGGACACGGAGGAGCTCCTGATGGAGGTGGAGGGTCTGATAGAGCAGCGGTTGAGGAAGTCCACACCTGCACCTGCATCAGGGAGGGATGAAGCAGGGCGCCACATAGAGGCTGTGATGTTTAACATCCAGCAGCTGGCCATGGTAGGAGAAGGTTCCTCCAAGCAGGAGGGGCATTGTGAGGGTTGGACCAGGGTGAGAGGAACCTCGCTGGCAGGAGAAGCAGTCGAAGGAGCCACAGGTGATCTAGAGGAGGCTGTGAGCTCCTGCGAGAGACTGGGAGTCCTTTGTGCTGGTGTGACCAGCAGTGGACTCCAACCTGGGAAGTACCAGGCAGTGCTGAAGAAAGGAAGTTGCGTCCTGCCCTCTGAATCCACATTGTCTGAATGTTGGATCCGTCAGTGCAGCGCAGATGAGGATGTTTCGACCTCAGCTGCTGCAGGTCGACGGATAAAACGAAGCCCCCAGACGAGCTGCATCAACGAAAGCGAGCAGCGTGTGTACAACGTGGTGGAGTGGATCCCTGCAGTCAGCACCCTCTACAACCTCGGTACAGCTGTGTATTATGCCTCAGTCAACTGCTCTGAAACAGCCAAGGAGAGAGCCATCCTCAGCGCGGTTGACCTTGGCACGGATGCTCTCATGGTCGCCACTGGGGGGACTGCCGGGGTGGCAGGCTATGCCCTGGGTGCAGGGGTGAAGACCGGTGTGAAAGCTGGCATCAGGTATCTGCTCAACTCCATGAAGCAGGAGGATGATGTGCTGGTGAACCAGTTCAGCTGGGAGGAGGGTGTCATCACCGTCCAGTAGACTGAAGGATCAATAGGTCAGCCTGCGAAGCTTAAGCAATACATATAGTTATAATCAGTTTGTACATTTGTACTATTTTATGTACTATGATACAGGATCAATGTTTGTTATCTGACATGTTTGAAGAGTAACATATTGGTTACACATTTTTTGGATTATCATAATCACATTTTGTAAAGGGGGAATGCTTTTTTTTGTTTGTGTGACTCCACACACAAACTTCATTTTACACAGTTTGACTCAATTATTATTCTTTATTGAAGATGATGTCAGTGGTTTTTCAATTAGTCTGTAAATTATGTGAATTGGTTTTTCTTTACACTAACATAAAATGTAATGAAAATTAAGTTGCAGTAAAAAGTCACATTACATTACACATTCATTGTAAGTAATCTCAATAATATATATAGTTAGGTCCTAAAGTAAGCTTTGCTTGTAGAAACGTCCTCTATTGGATAATGGATGAAATGTTTCATATTAAGCAGCAGCGTTTGAAGAACTGGTCTCAGGAAATAAAACCTTCAATCCCTCAAGACTTTAATTTTGCTTTCCATCCAATGTCTTTTTTTCTGTTCACTCTTGTTTTCTTCCCATCTGTGAAAACATTTGTTTCAGGTCAGTCACATTCCCACCTCTGGAGTTAATTGCAGGGACAGCTGAGAACTAAATGTTGTTGTTTTATATGCTTTTTTTTCTTTCTTTAAAGGTAAATAAACTGTATATTCAATCCTACAGTGACTGTCAGTGTGGTAGTTAAATTGTAATCACACACTTAAAGTAAGATGGTTTTGTGGTAAATGAAAACAGTGGGCAATTGAAAAGTCTACACAAGAAAATATTATTTGATGTGCACGTCCACATAGAACTATATGTTCTATATTATATAAATCATGGTGTGCAAACTTTTCAGGTCTTTTATAGCCTATATAAGTTTGAAGTTCTAGCACCATGCACTACACTCAAAAAATATGATTGAGAGTTTAATAATCTTTACTACACTGTTTGGTTGAGGCTAATAGGTTTGAGGTTGCAGGGTAATGTGAAGAGTAACTGACTTTTAAAAGCATATTAAAGGTCCCACATGCCTGCAGCTGATTTTACACAATGTACTCTAAGAAGAAAGTAAAACCGCCCCATACAGACATGAATGAAATAAAAAACAATGCCTGCCTCTTCACCCCTGCAGTCCTCAACCTCCTTTCCAAACACACATTATTTCCTTATGATGCAAAACAACGCAGAGCTCTTAGGATAATAGCTTGTGGTCATGTGTAACTATACACATTTGGTCTGCTACAAAGTGAAAAATAATTCTAAGTGAACCACAGGGATAAGTGTGGTTTACACTTTTAGACTATTATTATAAAGCTAATGTATTTTGCTATGCGACTGAATGGGCAGAAGAAATGTTGACATGTCACAGGCTGTACATTTGATTTATTGTAATGCCCTAATTGTTGCCATCTCACTTAACCTAATCAAACCTGTGCTAATAATCATTTTTCACAGAAGGCATTTTGACATGTCACAGTATGAAATAATAAAAAAATTCTATCTAGCGGCTTCAGTTTCAGGGTTGTGGTATTGTTCATGCAGGCGTACTGTCATGACTTGCACAACACTTAAATACAACAGAGCTATTGGTAATGTTATTACTATTATCACTTCTATGATGAGTCACAATGTCTGATAAGAAAATATTACCAAACATATTTACCAAACAGATAAATCTGCACTTGCATGCTTAATAAATCCAAAGTCAGCAGCTACCTATAACATATACAGAGTATAACCCATCACTTAGCTCTCTAAATGTAGTGAAAATAGATAAGGAACAAGCTGGGTGTTGTTTAATATGATAAGCCCAGCACAGAACACACACCGCCTGCTTCCTGGTAATGGAAAGAGATTTGATTTGATTAAAGGAGCTACACTAGTTCAGAATCTATTTAATAATATTATAACATGTCTGTTTTTCTCTAAGGAAGATAACCCCAGTTGTACAGCTCTCTCTGTCTCCCATAAATCCACAGCACATATATGACAATGTTTGTTTTTGATGGTATCAAAGGCAGGTGTGTTGAACAACTAAACAAATGGGAATTCAGAGCTGCAATTTAGGACTTATTCTTTTGAGAATGTGTATATTTTAACAACCTGACAAGGAGTTACATTCAACAAATTACACTTTGTTGAATTATGATATTTGGTACATTCAATGTCCTCCAACTGCCTTCAGACGAACACAAAATAAAGAATGAAGTGTAAATGGACTGCATTTATATAGCGCTTTTCCAATCTTTGCTATCACTCAAAGTCAGAGGCTACCTTACAAGGTGCACATCAGCTCGTCCGTAGGGATAACCATTCACACAGCGTTGGCCATACCATCAGGAGCAATTTGGGGTTCAGTATCTTGCCCAAGGACACTTTGACATACTGACTGCAGGGTCTGGGGATCGAACCCCCGACCACTGGACGACCACACTTGAGCCAAGCCGCAAACTATGCATTTAATACAATTGCATATGAATAAAAGGGAATATGGATTACCTAATTCAAAAACTGTATATAATTCATGGCTAATTAATGGATTTTGAGGTCGGTGTTATAATAGGCAGATTTAAAATCTGCAGAAACTGTAGCCCAATATGATGACGCTGTAGCCCAATATGATGACGAGTTTCTACATGGCTGATTTGAATTCAAATTCATTTCTGTAACGGTGATGTATGACATCTATTGGTAAGAGTGGGAACTGAAGGACTGAGTAAACTAAATGCTGCTGTTGTTGTTTCATTAGTAATATCCACAAAGGGCCGGTTGTACCATGCTGGATGGAAAAATACTGTACACTGGCAGGGTTATTATTTTAATGTGTCAATGAAGTTTATCAAATCTATTGACAATTCATCTCTCTATTTTTCAATTCACATGGGATTCCATCACTTCCGTTGTTAATTGGTAAAGTAAGGTAAGGTAAGTGTTAAGTCATTTTTGGACTAATTCCTATCTATTACTATATACTGTACATATATTGATATATATTCAAACCTTAAGACTCTATGCATATTTTTATCCTAGACTATCCCTCTCATGTTAGAGGATATTTAAGTAGGCTTAAGGTCAAATGCCAACCACTACTCGGCCCTTCTCATGTCAGGATGTTCTCATGACAAACTACAACTGGTTATCTCCCCGGACATGATAAGGTACAGCTGCAAGACAAGAGTTAAGATGGGCCCAGTGTATTCAGACTCGCACTGTCAGGGAGATGCTATGAATGTCTTACTTAGAATATGTTGACTAGGATTCGAGGAGCCATCGAGGTTATCCATGTTTAGGTAAACAATTTATGGAATGTCTTTGTGAGGGAAATGTTCCAATTTCCAATGTTCTTATGCCATCTACACAGGTAGGTAGTGTGTGTGTGTGTGTGTGTGTGTGTGTGTGTGTGTGTGTGTGTGTGTGTGTGTGTGTGTATAAGTTTATTTATGTAGCACATTTCAGACACAAAGGCAATTCAAAGTGCTTCACATAAGCATTTACATACAACACAATTGAAACGGAAAATATCAAACTGAGTTTTTACCATAACGTCCGTGCGCTTCTTGTGCTGACTGAAAAGAGGACTGGGTATTATATTCATAAAAGACAGAAAAGATAGTTAAAAATCAACATTGGAAATGCAGTAAATTCTGTTAGAGGTGCAGAAGTGTAATAATATAACATCTTTAAATGACCTCAGGAAAAGCAGTCGTAAACGGAAAGGTTTTAAGCCTCGATTTAAAAGAGCTCAGTGTTGGGCCAGACCTCAGGTGTTCTGGAAGTTTATTCCAGATCTGCTGAGCAGAGAAACTGAAAGCTGCTTCTGCTTGTTTTCGCTCTGAAACAAATTGTTTTGCTCCCTCGTGCTTCCTCGTGCTTCCTCGTGCTCCCCGTGTCATCCTGGTTTGTCTTTTCAGTTTACTTTTACCTTTTGTATTTTTGTTATTTTGTAAGCTTTTTGAAATAAAGCCCTCTTTTTGTTAATCTTCTCGTCTGCCGTTTTGCATTTGCCGTCTTGCATTTGAGTCCTCACCTTTTCCCCACCGTGACAGTACGATCTGACCAGAAACATGGACTCAGCAGATGTCATGGACGAGGAGACCTATGATTTAATGTACACTTTAATTATATTGTTTGGTGAGTGGAAGCGAAACCCCTGTTGGGGGATGCGAAAAGAGGTTGCTAAGAAGCCAGAGTTGAAGAGCCTTTTACCTGAGTGGCTTCAGGATTTTGTGGACACTCCACCTTGCCAGCCTAACCCTGCCGATCCTTCCACTCAACTTCCTTTTGCCGAGCTGCGCCAACCCCCTTCTCCAGTCGCGCTGGGGCAACCTCCTAGTACTGTCGGGCTGCACCAGACCCCAGTCTCTGAGCCATTTCTGGGCACTCGCCTGGCCCTGGGAGGTCCTCGGAGTCTCCAGGGGACTTCCAGGTCTTGGCGCAAGAGACCCAGACCACGGCAGACTCCTGTTTCCGCTTCCGGGCTGCGACAGCCCCCTGTTTCCGCTGCCGGGCCGCGACAGCCTCCTGTTTCCGCTGCCGGGCCGTGACAGCCTCCAGTTCCTGCTGCCGGACCTCCACAGACTCCCGCTGCTGGACCTCCGCAGACCCCCGTCCCCGCTGCCGGATCTCTGCAGACATCCGCTCCAGTTGATTCCGGACCGCTGCAGACCCCAGCTGTTCCCCAGCTGCCCCTCGAGACCCCAACTGTTCCCCAGCTGCCGCTCGAGACCCCAGCTGTTCCCCAGCTGCCACTCGAGACCCCAGCTGTTCCCCAGCTGCCCCTCGAGACCCCAGCTTTTCCCCAACTGCCCCCCGAGACCCCAGCCCCTGTGATCCCTGCGTTCCTCGAGACCCCAGCCCTTGTGCTCCCGTTGTCCCCCGAGACCCCAGCTCCTGTGCTCCCTCCGTTCCTCGAGATCCCAGCCCCTGTGCTCCCTCCGTTCCTCGAGACCCCAGCCCCTGTGCTCCCTCCGTTCCTCGAGACCCCAGCCCCTGTGCTCCCTCCGTTCCTCGAGACTCAGCCCCTGTGCTCCCTCCATTCCTCAAGACACCAGCCCCTGTGCTCCCGTTGTCCCACGAGACCCCAGCACCTGTGCTCCCGTTGTCCCACGAGACCCCAGCCCCTGTGCTCCCTCCGTTCCTCGAGACTCAGCCCCTGTGCTCCCTCCATTCCTCAAGACACCAGCCCCTGTGCTCCCGTTGTCCCACGAGACCCCAGCACCTGTGCTCCCGTTGTCCCACGAGACCCCAGCCCCTGTGCTCCCGTTGTCCCTCGAGACCCCAGCCCCTGTGCTCCCTCAGTCCCTCGAGACCCCAGCCCGTGTGCTTCCTCAGTCCCTCGAGACCCCAGCTCCTGTGCTCCCTCCGTCCCTCCAGACTCCAGCACCTGTGCTCCCTCCGTCCCAAGTGACCCCAGCCCCTGTGCTGCCTCCTTCCCACGTGACTCCAGCCCCTGTGCTCCCTCCATCCCTCGAGACCCCAGCCCCTTCGCTCCCCTCTTCAGACCCTAGTGCTTTCTCCAGCCCGGTCTCTTGAGCGGCTCCGCCCGCCTCCAGCCCGGTCTCTTGTCCAGTCTGGCTTTCCGGCCTCTCCGCCGGCTTCCTGAGCTGCTCCGCCGGCCTTCTGCCCAGCCCTCCTTGTTTGCCCCTTGATCCCTCTTCCGGACCCCCTCCTCCCGCCCTACTGGATTTTTCTTTGTGACTTTTCGGGACGTCTGGGATCCGTCCCTTGAGGGGGGGTACTGTCATGATCTGGATTTTTGTATATCCTGTTTTAAGTGTTCACTCCCCCTTATGTCATGTCTAGTTGTACTTCCTGTCTGTGTGTTTTCCCTCTGTGATTGTTTTGTTCCTCCTGTGTCCGTTCACCTTGCCCTGGTGTTTTAGCTTCTCTCCCCAGCTGTGTCTCGTTCCCCTCGTTTAGTGTCTGTGTGTATATAGCCCTGTCTTTCCCAGTGTTCCTTGTCAGATCGTCATCTAAGTGTCACCCTTGCAGATGTCTCCTCGTGCTTCCTCGTGCTCCCCGTGTCATCCTGGTTTGTCTTTTCAGTTTACTTTTTACCTTTTGCATTTTTGTTATTTTCTAAGCTTTTTGGAATAAAGCCCTATTTTTGTTAATCTTCTCGTCTTGCATTTGAGTCCTCACCTTTTCCCCACCGTGACACAAACAGTTAAAATGATGACACATTTCTTTGTTTTCATCACATTACGACTCTTTTACTTAACTTTAAATCTATACAATCACCTGATAATGTATTACTATATGTTTCAGTTCACATCAAAAGAATGTTGATTAAAAAAAATAAAAATGTTTTTCTTCCATTTATCGTAAAACATAAGCTGTTTTCCAGTGCGTCACATGATCACTTAATCACTTTCACAATCTCATTTCTCAGGAAATCTTCATGTGGGGCAATAAGTTTCTATTTTGCTCACTAGCATTGCCCTCGCTACAGATTGACGTGCGAGTGTACCAACAGCGCGTGCTGTCCTGTGTCCGGCTCGACCAATGAGCTGTTAGTCCTGAGCTCACGAGGAAACTGTTGGACCCAACCCGGACGTTTCGGCTCTCAACTGCTTAATCGGCAGTTGTGTCAGAGCCAAAATGGTGCCCGTGGTTAGCTTGAGAAGAACCATTTGGGAGGGATCAATAGATATCCAATCAAACAGAGAACCAAGCATTAAAAACAAGATTTAGGAAATGACATTCACACTGCTAAATACGTACGTTGTTTTGTTTTACCAACGTCTAACAACGGCTAACAGCTAGTAACGCCAAAAACAAGACCTGCTGTTAGATATGCACATGCCTTAAATGACCATTTAGATAGTGACAAAGACATTTAAAAGTGGACTCGGATTGACGGCATAAAGCAAGGTGAGTAAATATGATGTTACCAATCGGTCGGTTCCTGTCTAGGCTGTTGACTGACATTTTGTCAGAGAGGAGCATTACGTAACATACACATAAAGTATACTCGGTCTCAACTTACATTGGCTTGTTAAAAAGATAATAACACAATTTGCAGTCGTTACTTGTCATACTATAGTAACGTTACGTTACATAATTAGCTGTCACAGGTCGTCTCTTGTCTAAGTTTACACTTTGCTCCAGCTTCCTTCAGCTGTTGTTATAACGAATCGATCAGATTATTACGAACCGACCAAACGCACTATTAATTACCTTACATGCTTTAACATGTTTAACACTGCACAGATAATGTAAAACAATAACATCATTTACTTCTCAACTGTATTCAGAGGTTGTTTGATATTAGAGGGAGCACATATGAATTTAGGGATAGGCCTATAAGCATGTTATAAAAAACAAATCAGGAATAGATGTATATCCTGTCAAAGGGGTTAACTTGTGGAATGGTTGTCACAATTAATTAAGAATATGTAGTTCACTTTGCACATTTAAAATATTTAAAAAAAAGTTGGTAAACACATTTACAATTTAATTATGTTTAATATTTTTTATGAAACGTTTGGAACTCAGTTTTTGTAAACCTAGAAAAAGTTGCCTATTATAATATGAATGCAAAAAGAATGGTTGGCATTATGAGCTTAGCTTCAACCTACACCTTTTCGGTCAATAAGTTTTTGTTTTCCCTTTAATTCAATGCCTTGTTGTTGTTTATTTATATATTTTATGTGCATTCTTTTTGGAAAATTATTGTTTGTGTTCATGTTGATTTCCTGATCAATCTTAGGATGGCTCAGTGGGAGAAACTGAGGCAGCTGCCTGCTTCGTACAGTCAGCAAGTACATGAGCTCTATGACAGGAATGATTTGCCTATGGATGTGCGGCATTACCTGTCAGCCTGGATAGAGAAGCAGGAGTGGTAAGGCAGCACCGATATCGTTCAACCCAAAAGTATTACAATAAATAACCCTGTTTAAAATACTCTGATATTTGTTTTTTGTTCCTCAGGCAACGAGCAGCACGGGAGCATGACTTGGCTATGGTGCTTTTCCAGGTCCTGCTGGAGAATCTGGATATCCAACACAGCCGCTTTGTCCAGGAGGAGTCATTCTTACTGCAGCACAACATCAGACGCTATAAACAGAACTTTCAGGTTTGTCTGGATGGTATTTGTGAAAATCAAAAGCACCTATGGGGAGACCTTTCATTTTAAATTGGAAATATCCACTGTGAATATGAGAACCATAATAGTTCTGATCAGCACCCTTTACATTGATAAGTATGGTTGTTGAATACCTATTTGCATGTAGCTTGAGTCAGGGAAAATACAGCAAAGCAAGCTAAAGTAGACTTAAAGTTGTTTTCAAATTCTAGCTGTTTTTGCTCCCGTTATCCTGCTAATCATTTTTTACTTTGACTGATATCCATCTAACCCCCCTCTCCTAACAGAGGTTCCTGGATGACCCGTGTGCCTTGGCTTACACGATCCTGTGGTTTTTGGGCAAAGAGAAGGAAATCCTGGCCAGTGCTGATCTGGCTGAGCAGGTTGGGGCAACACTTATTGACACATGGGACACACCCTTCACCCTGACAACATTTATGACAACATCATGCACATGGAATGAAAACAATTACACAGATATTGCTGTAGAACAGGGGTCTTCTATGTTTTTAAGGCCAAGGACACCTTAGCTAATAGAGACACGGAGCAGGGACCCCCAACAACATATGTTTAAAATGTAGCATATTAAACTGAATAATGTGTAGGACGGCCTAAAGTGTCATGTATAAACATTCCTTTTTATAGTGCATACAATACTAAGCTATTCAAATAATAGTTGTAGCTAACTAGTTTGGCGTTATGTATCGGTGCCACACAGTGATTTAAGTTAGCTAGCTCACGTGATTGCAGGAGAATTCATGTGTAACAGTCAGACTATCGTCACTGTTGTGTAAATTAAATGTTTACTTGTTTTGTTTTTTACAAATAAGCCAATTTATCTTTGCAAATATAATGTTGGATTCATGTTACTGTATTTTTTGACATTTCAAATAATAAATGTGTAAACATTCAAAACATTATCAATTTGGCAGCCCCCCTGTTGAAGACCTATGATCTAAAATATTGCTATGTGACAATACATTGAAAATGCCTCCTGGTATATATAATTTAACACATGGTCACTTAATACATTGCTATGTATTGGCAGTTTTTACCCATGTGACCAAACATTGATGTGCTGTGTGTCTGCAGTACTGTAACTGTATTCATAACTTTAAATGTTTAAAACCAAGTTAACAAAGGTGTCCAGTGTGAATTTCCGTTATACATTTTCTCTGTTTTCAGTTGTACTCAAAAGCGTATTTGCAGTTATTTAGAAAGCGCCACATGTACTGAAAATATTCTACGGGACACAGTGTGTGGGCTAAAAAGCAAAGATTTTCCACCAAGCAGTGATATTGTTTTAACTGCCACTTTAACTCACACTTATTCTTTGCAATGCAACAATATTACCCAGTATCACATCTGAAAGACTCTTTATACCGCCTCCTCCTTTGCTTTGTCTCAGGTCCAGTTTTTGCATGTAGAGCAGGTAGCCATGGAGACGAGCAGCCAGCAGGACCTTGAACGTAAAATGGCTGGCCTCAGGGATGAAGTGCAGGTGCAGATTATCTTGCTTTATGCTTTTATGTTGTCCTTTGTAGTTGAACGATTATTATAGTTCATTCATTTATTTTTTCTGGACCTTTGTGACATAGTCTATGGAACATACAATGATATGCCTGGAGGAGCAGCAAGACGAGTTTGATTTTAAATGTCAAACCCACAAGATGGAAGGTAAGCAGATTAAAAAGTTCTGGTTATATTTGCATTATGTGACTGTTTTCTGAGGATGAGTAATAAAGAGGCCTGACTCACAGCTACATGTTCTCTTTTGTTTTGGTCTGTCTTGTATGGAAACTGTGATCCCACTCTGGAAATGGTTATGCAGCTGTGATAGACGAGGCTGTGAAGAAGGATCAAATGAAAGTTCTTCAGGCACTTGTCAACAGACTAGATCAATGTAGAAAGGTATGGAGATATTGTTATTCTTAAATAACACCTTCATCTCTTCTGTCCAATTAAGGTATGCACAATGATATTGGCACGTCACGTCAAATTAAATATCAGCATCGGCGCGAAATGGACTTTTCTGCCGATAAAATGGCGCTTTAAATTATGCACACGCAACGTGAACTGTTGAGTAAGAGGGTGCAACAAGTTTATCTGCAGTGTCAAGGTTAATTTACGCACAAAGATCTAACTTTCATACTTGAGCTTTGCTTATAGGATATAGGCCCATCAATCGTTCAGCTTTGTTCATTGGACTTAAAAGGAGGGCTACATTTTCCCTCAGGACCGGAGAAGCTTATATTTTGTGCACTTAGGCACAATGCGTTTTATTTGCACATCCCCTGGTTGTTAAAGGGTTGTTTGGGGCACAGACTGGGCTTAGTTTTAAGTACAATTTTATACGATTGTATAGCCTCATAATGGGCTCCTATTTTTAAATGAATTAAAATGAATTAATATATTCAGAATTAGAATCAGAATAATTTCTATTGCCATGTAGGTTTTCACCTACAATGAATTTGCTGTGGTTTAGTTGGTGCATAGAAATATAAAGAATTAACAATATATATACAAAATATAGACAGCATTATTGAGTTTAAGCAACAGTTTGTAAAGCATTTCCATTTAGAGGAGGCATAATAATAATAAGTCAATTCTACGACAGGAGAGACTCGATGTTCTCTGCAATTAGGTGGGAAATCATTTGTGCATATATCGGCAATCGGCCAAAATGAGTTGGAAAATATTGGTATATCTGAAAAAAATCCAATATTGTCCATTCCTCGTCCAATAGTTTTCTGATTTTTATTTGTTTTGTCTCATACAATCACCTTCTTTAGGAAACACTGTCCGATCTAAAAAAGCTCCTGGACAGGACTGATGCCCTGATTGACATCTTGGTAAAGAAGGAGCTGGTGGAGTGGCAGAGGAGGCAGCAGAAAGCCTGCATTGGAGCTCCAGACAATGTTTGTCTGGATCAGCTGGAGAAGTGGTATGTTCATCTCCACCTCCTCCACATCAGCTTTAATCTTTGGCGTTTAATGTAAACGTTATATCAATAATCCCTCTGTAAAGGAAGTGCTAGGGTAGAGAAAGCACCGCTGTTTTATAGCTGCAATTTGAGACTTCCCTAATCCCCCTACCACTATTATCACATTTGTAGTCTTCAATTGTTGGTTTGTTTTTTTCTTCTTTTGAAGAATCAACATTTTTGGGCTTTTCCTCTTGTTTTGTAGGTTCAGCTGTGTGGCAGTGTGTCTGTTCCAAGTGCGGGAGTTTCTTGGTAAACTGGATGAGCTTGTAGGAAAAATGTCCTATGACAATGACCCTGTGAAGGCACAAAAACCTGCACTGCAGAGGAGAGCAGATACTCTTCTGAAAAACCTACTCAAGAGGTCTCTCTTTTAGGACGCACTTTCTGTCACTCTCTTGTGCTCTTATGGTTTCCTTGTGAAGTTTCCTGACATTATTGTTTCACTGTTTCTTGAAGTTCCTTTGTGGTTGAGACTCAGCCGTCCATGCCTCAGGGGAAAGGACCTCTGGTGCTCCGCACAAACGTCCAGTTCTCTGTCAAGACCAGGTCAGTGTGCCACTCCAGGCAATCATTACGATGCTACGTATTTATTTTTCTTTCCGTAAAGTCCATATTTTTAGCATGATCTGTATGTATAGACTGAAGATGCACCGATTGTAATTTCCTTGACTGATTGCGATTCCTTTAAAAGTCTGACCTGTCCATTCCAATGTTTGCCAAATCCCATGTCCTTTCTTTCTAAGAACTATAATTGACAGAAATTACACTTTTCTTTCATGGAAAATTGAAATTCTATTGTATGTTCTTAATAAAACATTAACTATTAAATAACTTACATTTTCTCAAGTGTTACATGACATTCTCTCACTCTCACTTAAACAAATCTCAAAATGAAAGTGCTCATTTTCATGAATTTTCATCAATGTGGCTCACGTGTGTAAATTTGACCAACAATCCCATCTATGGATCGGCCGGTCACCAGTCAGGGCCGATCAGCTGAAGACTGGACGGTTTCGAGCGGTAGCCGATCAATCGGTGCATCTCTAGTCTAAACTTTTACTGTTTTTGTATTCCAACCAATGCATTCATTGTGATGTGCTAATCAGTATCATTTTTCATAATTAAATCTACAGTTATTGGTACGATAGTGAAACCACTGAGAAGCGACCAAGACATTTGAAAGAGCGCAATGTGCCTTTTAGCTGCACAAACCAAAACACAGGGCTGTACTAAAGCTAAACTCAGTTTACTTGGGCTGTAATATATATTGTTGTTCACCACATACCATTACAGCAGATCTGAAATAATATGAGGATAAAAAAGGTTATGCTTTTCCCAAATGTGACATTAATCTATCAAATGTATTTTGTTCCATATTGTAACCTTGACGATCGTCCTCTTTTTTATTTTCTTGTATCTTAATATTTCAATAATTTTACACCTGACTTTATATTTTCAGGCTTCTTGTTAAGTTTCCTGAGCTGAACCACTCCATGAAGGTGAATGTATCCATGGACAAGTGAGATTCCTCCTTTTAATTTAAGTTACTTTCACTGCACACAATAAACCTGCAGCCTTTAGTTCTTCAAACAATAGACGGTGATGTTTTGTTGCCGCCCTGGAGTCACCGCTTTGTTTTTCTCCCCCTTCAAATTAGGGAGGCTCCGAAGAGCAAAGGGTGAGGATTTGTTTCTTTAGCTTCCATATAAAGTGGTAATTCTAGAATAACTGTGTTCAACTTTTCCATGTGATTTGAATTTGTTTTTGTTGAACCTGGTATGTTTGTAGATATCGGCGTTTTAATGTCCTGGGGACCAAAAGCAAGGCCTTGAACATGACAGAGTGCCAGAGTGGAGGCATGGTGGCAGACTTCAGACATCTTGTGAGTGATAATGATTTGAAAAGAGAACAAATATTAAAAGACAACTGAGGAAACTGTTAACAATAATTAGAAGCTTTTAACACCATTATGAATACAAGTTTGTCAAGTACACACATAAAACAGTTTCCAACAGCTAACCTGAAGTGATTATAAGAGAAAACGTTTAGATAACAATATTCACACTTTCATCTCAGGTGGTAAGATTGTTGTTTTGACTAATTTTGTGAATTCTTATTTGTCTGTAGAGTCTGAGGGAGCAGAAGTCTGGAGGTGGCGGTAAAGGAGTCAGTGATGTGAGTTGACTGGCAATCCTGAAGATACCATCTTTGCTTACAGTTTAAACTTGGTAACTCATAATTAAAAAAAATGTGAACAACAAATAATAATATTTGTGTGTGTGTGTGTTTTGGCATTGACAGATTTCTCTCAGTGTTACAGAGGAGCTGCACATCATCTACTTTGACACTGAATTTGAGCTGAAAGGCTTGTCAGTTGAGTTGCAGGTGGCGTTTCTTCTACTTCCTCTCTTTATATGTCTGGCTTTATAAAAATAGAATTAAACTACATGTGCTCTGTATAATAAATAAGCGTTGTATCGCTGTTTTTATTGTCTTGATTATGGAAAAAAGGCCTAAATTAAAGTTCCTTTTCCCCAGGCCTCCTCCATCCCGGTGCTCATCATCTCCAACTCCAGCCAGCAGCAGAGCGCTTGGGCGTCCGCCCTCTGGTTCAACATGCTCAGTCCGGACACCAAGGTGAGCGATCTCCATGACGTAAATCTGGGGTAGGCGACATATTTTTGGGTTTATTGGGCATACATTTCATAATATCCTTTCAGCATATTATAGTTCAAGTAAAAAAAACTAGAGTTCTGCACCTCCTTTCTGCTCTGTTGTTAGGCTTTAGAAAATCTAGCCCGAGATTTCGGCTGTTATTATTGGCTGTCCTACAACTGCAGTTGCATGTTCACGTCCCTGCGGTATTTAGATCGTGAAAGCCTGACAATGGAGGGATATCCTGCAGGAAAAGTTGCTTTTTCCACCTTTGGACAAAACTGCCTGCAATGCAGATAAACCCAAAAGAAGAAGACTGGCTATCAAAAAGAGACTCGGACAATATTAGCTAAGCGTTTCAGAGACGTAGAGAAAATGTTGCTCATAGTTCAGCCTTCTGCTCACGGCTGTGGCTAGTGTCGCGAGGCAACGTTAGCTTCACGGCTAAATAACTATCGCTACAGCTCGGCGGTAATTTAGTAGGCTAAACAATTAGCAACATTTTCTCTCCATCCCTCTATAGTTTTAATAATAGTGATCTCTCCGCTGCAGCACAGCCGTGACAGCTTAGCAGTTAGCCGCAACATTTTCTCTACATCTCTGAAACGCTTTGCCGATATTGTAGCAAGTCTCAAATCACAGTACCCTGGGGTTACCACTTAAACTACTATTATGCTGATTATTATGGCATTTTTGCCCAATAATGCCAAAATAAATCTGCCTCCCACAGATTTTACACACACCATTTAGCATTTTGAAGTGTAGCTGTGCTATTGGAAGGAAAATAATTGTTAGTATATTTGTTAATGTGCTTCTGTTTCTCCAGGATGTTGTGTTCTTTGCCAACTCTCCTGCAGCCACTTGGCAACAGTTTGGAGAGATGTTGAGCTGGCAGTTTCTCTCTGCCACTAAACGTGGTTTGAATGAGGATCAGCTGGAAATGATTGCAACCAAACTCTTTGGTAAATTGTGTTTCTATGTTCATGCTTCAGTCGCTTGTCTTTGCTTATTTTTGTAGTTGCACGGCTGAATTCATTCATCTGTGAGTTAAACATAATATCAGGAAACACCTTGCTCTGATTTTGACACCAGTTACCAAAATGCTTAAATACTAAAGATTGGCTTTAGTATTTAAGCATTTTGGTAACTTGTGTCAAAATCAGTCTCAAATGGAAAAGTGTGTTAAGTCCTGTTGTGCACAGTTAATATTAATTTGTGACGCTATAATTCAGCTTCCTTCATGGCTTGTGTGCATGTTTTATTGTAGCTTTTGAGTGAGTTGTATAATGCATCATTTATTTTCTATCCCACCAGGAAAGCAGCAGAACTATGACACCCAAAAAGTATCTTGGTCAAAATTTAGCAAGGTAACAATACTGAATCCTAAAAAATATTTTTCAGCATGGCTTGAGGGATTAACCTTAACCCTAATCGCTCGACATATCTCGCTTTTGGCGACCCCCCTAGTTTTACCGTGAAGTTTGGTGGGTTGGATTGAAATGTCATCAACTATTTTATGGATTGCCATTATTTAGTACAGACATTCCTGTTAAGTCTCCTACCGAGATGAATTGTTGATGATCCCCATATTTCTCCTATAGCACCACCCATGAGGTCAAAATGTCAGTTTGTTCAATATTTTAGTTTATGACCAAATACCTGCAAAACTAATGACATTCCCATCTTGTATTTTGTGTTTAGTGCTAATATACACTTGATTGACATTACCTGCTAAACATTGTGATGTTAACATTGTGACCGTGTTGGCTGACAGCCGCTGCCGCTTCCATTTTACATTTAATTCACTGCGACTGATAAGGATCAAAAACAAGCTGTGCACTTCCATATTTCATCCTTCATATTATTTGGTTTTCTTTAGAGTATAATGAGCATTGCCTCCTCACAGAGCCTCTAGCGTGGCTGTAGATTCATATTTTTGTGAGATTATTGTTTATAAACATTCTGTAGGTGGGAATCGATGACATTTCCCACACCTCTTTGTTACAGGAAAATACTCCTGACACTTTCTGGGTGTGGTTTGATGGCATCGTGATGATGGTGAAAACATCCCTTGAAGACCTGTGGAGGGATGGGTATGTGTTACTCTAATACAGACCAGTTTAACTCTTGCCAAGTTTCTTGTTTTGTTTAAGACTTTTTTTTTTTTATCTGTACTTCTAGCCTCATCATGGGTTTTGTGAGCAAAGGCAAAGAGAAGTCCCTCCTGAAGAAGAAACAGAGAGGCACCTTCTTGTTGCGCTTCAGTGAAAGTGTCATTGGAGGAATCACCTTCTCCTGGGTGGAAAACACCATAACTGGTGAGATATTTGTATTTCATAGTGATTCTTAAATTGTTACATAGTAGACAAATAACAACATTTGATATGATCATCCTCTGTTTATTGTAGGTGAGCCTGACATAAAGACAGTCCGGCCCTTCACCAAAGCTGACCTTTTACAGATCCCCTTCCAAGAAATCATCAGGAATTTTCAGATCTTAGAAGCAGAAAACATCCCAGAAAATCCCTTGCGTTACCTTTATCCCAACACTCCTAAAGACGAGGCGTTCGCAAAATACTACTCTGAGTTGAGTGGAGGTAAGGACATCAAATGTTTTTGCTGATAATCTTTGCTTGCGTCTTAAATATTTGTGGAAAAACACACACTAACATGGAATGTACTCTTTTAGTTAATGCTATCTGAATGGTGTTTGGCCCTGCATTAGTCATGGGTACATTTATAGGGATAGTGTTGGAAGACACATTCATATCTCATTCTCTTTCAGATAACAGTCCTTATATCAAGTACATCAAAACCAAGCTGGTGTTTGTTTCAAAGGAGTAAGTATTTTATTATTATTTTTCCAGTTTGGTTTACATTATCTTGCTTGTGTTAATTAATACTTTGTGCTATGTATACAGAAACAACCACAAACTAAACATGTACTTACTTCATCTGAGAAGTAGTGTACCTACGCCCTTTTTTGAAAATGTCATGAGCAACTGGTTGTAATGACTGTTTGTCATTGGTCATGTAGGAACACACTGGAGGCTAGGTCACCCATGTCCTCTGATATGGCACAGGGTGAAGGCCTGGAGCCAATGAATGGCCTGTGTGGAGAGGCAGCTGGTGAGTCACGCCTCTCCTTGCTGTCCCACCCAGCTAAAAACCTCATATAACAAATTGCTCTTCCGTTTTGGCCTTATGGTGTAGGAAATCAGATGTTGTCTATAGTTAGATGTTTGATGTCAGAGGACGGCTATGAAATTGTTGAGCTTATATCCTGTGAGGCTGTGGGCTGATCTACTGCATGTACGTGCACAGTTGTCTGCTCTACTGAACATACAATCTAACAGATGTGGAGATGATTGCTTTGTGCAAAGCTGTTACTAACATGCTAATTTTCTTTTATAGCTTCTTGATTCTACCTTCTGATGCATGAATACTTTGCTCGATGCATGTATTAAAATCAATAAAAATACACTATAAAATAACAACACCACATAGTTCAAGGTTAAACAAACAACCAATGATGATCAAGCATGAAATCAAAGACAATATGGCTGTATTCTTATTCTTCTTATTAATAATATGTGTAATATAATCACTAGGAGTAATTATGGTAGCAATAGCATCTTACAATGATTATATTTCAGTCAATTGGAAATGTATTTTTAGGGCTTGGAAAGAAACACATTGAAAGTCAAAGTAAGTATGTACTATTTTGGTGAAAGCAGAAGTTTGAAACACTTGGGAAATACACTTTTTCAAATGGTAACAAAATCTACCTACCAGCACCTCTAAAAGTAATTAACAAGTTATGTATATTATATTAAGTCCATGCAAAACGTGTGTGTAAGTGTAAAAACAACAATTAGCTGTGTTTTAATGCAATTCATGAGAATCTTGCACAAAATCAAATCCTGCCCATCTAGTCTGTAACGTTACTTTCTATTTGTTGTGCTATGGGTTGCATAGCACATCTAATTCTTTTGTGAAAGCAGCAGTACCAGAAATTAAACAACACAGTCAGGACAGCAGAAACAGTAACTTTCTCTTGTCCCTTTCTTTGCTCTCAGAACTAAACGAGAGTCCTCTTCCGCTGCAGTCCCCTCTGGAAACAGAAATGTATCACCCTGATGATCCCATGCTGTCTGGCTCTATTGTAGCCACGGATAATGATTTACTGATGTATCTCAACAACCCCAGCACCTTCAATGACTCTGACATCTTGCAAGATGTTTCGGGGCTGCCTGAACTCTGTCTTCCAGGATTTAATTGCCTGCCCCCACAATCCTGTGGAAGCATTTTCCAATAAACCTCTGTTGTTTACATTTAACAGAACCACTATATCATTCTTCGTCAGCTTTACTTTTAGCTACTTCAGGCCAGTATTTTTTCCTTAATCCTGTTGACAAACAAACCAACAGAAAAGGATTCAGTGAGACTATTTGAAGACACAAAAGAGCTAATTAAATTAGCTGTAGCCTACTCATATCCCTGGCACCTGTACCTGTCAACTATCATGCACCATAAACTCTTATGTATGAACATTTTTGCATTTTGTGGCCCTGTTAAATCTGGAATTACATCAAACTCATCATGTAAGCATTTCAATATGGATCTGTGTAGACTGGATATAATTTATTGTTTTAATGTTTGTTGTGAGTCCTCTGTAATTACAATAGGCCTATTGTTGCCACTGGCAGCTTGTGATAAATTGTACTGATACATGGCACTTCCTTCCTTTTTTAAGTTATGCTTATATAATAAACCTGCTCATAAATGTTATCACCAATAAAAGGGAAATAACTGATTGTTCCGCTCATTAATAACTGAAATATTGTAAATGAAGGAATACGAGACGTAGTTTTTAAACCATGAGTCTTATGTTCACAGTAGCTTGTTTATTATGCAGATTTACAGCCTATTTCAGGCTGCAGCAACACATTTGAATTAAACTTGTATGTACAATTATTCAAATAAAACCAAGTTCTGCGGCTGTCATGAAGTCTTTGGTTCTTTTATCACTTTTAAAATATGTTTTAACTTGATGTATTTCACATTCTGTTTAAGTTTATTTCACCATCAAAAACCAGCAGCTCACAATCGTAATATCCTTCTGCCTAGGAAGCATGGAGAGAGGTTAAGTTAGTCACATTAGCATGACACATGGACAGCTAGCTAAAGCTAAAGAACCAGATATTTCAAGTCAGCACGATAAAAAAGATCAGTGAGTTCTAAACTTACTTTCGCCAGGTGGCCAGAAACAACTTCAAATGTTTCCTGTAGAGTATTCTTGCTAACGTGTCAGTTAAGCTAACGTCAGCTGTTGTGGTTATTAGCCGTTGATGTGGTAAATGATCTGTTGCTAGGTTAGTTGAGCAGCATTAAGTAATTTATTTTCACTAACCACAACTCCAGATTATGACAAAATGGGCCAGGTTACAAATAAAGTGCCATTGTTTATTATTCATAAATTTGTTTGGCCCTTCTGAGAATTTGTATGTGGTGTTGTAGTAGGCTATGTTGTGTTTTGCCATTGCTTACACGTTAAGAACACTTGAAATCTTTTTGGTTTCACATAGAAATGTTTTTTAGGAGAATGCCACGTGAAATACGCAGCCAATGGCTTGTACCCACAGTCTACATTCAGTGAGTCACACTACTAAGGGTGTGACAAGGGTCACGGCCATAGGAGTCTCTTGTGTTAGTCTTGTAAGATAAATCACACTTTGTAACAGTTGGTAAAATAGAGACATGAGTATAATTTTATTTGCCTTTGTCGGTAATGCCTTGACACAACTCAAATATGCACCCACAAGCACACTCCACCCACAATCCACCACAGTCAAACTAAAGGCCAGATCACCGGAACACTTTTTATGATTAGTCAAGTATTATCAGCATGTAAGAGGACATACAGAGTTGAAACACAGTCATACGTTCCTGAATTACTTAAATAAGGCATGTTGTGTTGGACAGGAATATCCTGTGCTGATTTTGTAACATTGTTGATTTCTCATATGATGTAATAGACACCTAAAAACTATTAGTGGTGATGAAGTATTGAGTAATTGGATTTTGTATTACAAAATTGAACTTATTCCGCACATAACCTGTGACATATGTGTACATTACACTGCACTTTACTGCTTCTTTGCACTTCTGGTTAAATGCTAACTGCATTTCGTTGTCCCAGTGCTTGTACTCTGTGCAATAACAATACAGTTGAATCTGACTCTGATCTGATCTGACATAACATAAACACATAATGTGATCTTGTGCATAAATTACAAACAACAACAGAGTGAAACATGGAGGTTAAGGAATGTTGACAATGCAACATAAATGTAACACAGACAAGCAATTTTAAACTTGATAGTGGCTGAACTATGTCTGTGTTGTATTTCACATGAATAATATCATACTGGGTTTACATCAGGAGGAATTTAAGCTCCTGGAGATTCAGATCTCAGCGTTGACCACCAGGTCCAGAGGCAGGTAATTGGTGCAGCAAACCTGGTGAGCAGCACATGGTAGGCCTCTCGAAACTGTCGGTTCATGACAGCATAGAGCACGGGGTTGATACAGCTGTTGAGCCAGGTGAGGTTTGCACAGAACATGTGCAGTACCTTTGGGGCGCGGTTATGTTTGTCGGCTATGTTGAGCAACAGAAAGGGGACAAAGCAGAACACAAAACACAAAAAAACAGTGAAGCACATACGTGTCACACGCTTAAATTCGTCATCTCCTGAAGTTGGTGAGTGGGAGGAGGGTGCTGCATTAGTGGGAGCAGGTGTGGTTGAAGGTGATGTTGGGACAATATCAGGGGGATGCCTGGTTGCTGGTGGATTTAGGGCCATGGAAGAGCTGTTGGTAGATTTGGAGGATTTTTCATCCGGGATCTCTTCTGTATTTGGGTCTAGATCCCCCTGGCTGCTTAACTCATAGCTACATGTCTTTGCCATGCCACTCTCTACACCACTGTCATCGGTCCTTTGTGCTGAAGAAGCTGCTTTCTTTCTGGAGGACCTGCGGCTGAACCTGTAGCGGAGCAGAGCTTGTGAAGCTATCTGGACTCGTCTGTAAATAAGAAAGTAGAATACACCAACAACGCCCAGACCAACAAAAAAGTAGAAAAAGAGCAGGATGGTGCTGTAGGGACGACCCCTGGTGCGATGGAAACTGCATGTGCACACCTGTGGCACAAACACGTAAACAGGCCAGAGTGGGCTGAAGCTGGCCAGACCCAGTGCCCACGCTGACATCAGGAGTAAAATAAGACCACAGTCAGAGAAGACGCGGTCAAACAAAGCCCTTTTTGCGACCAGGAGATATCGGCTCACTGCTACCAGGCAGAGGGTGATAATGGAGACAGAGTTGGAGAGGAAGAGGAGCAGGCCGAAGATGCTGCACCAGAGCTGACCACTGCGCCATCTGAGGTGTAGATAGGAGTCCACTGATATGGGCTGCAGTACGGTGCAGTACAGGAGATCTGCTACAGCCAGGTTGACGATGAGCACATTGAAGCGAGTCCTCAGACGTGGGTCTAAGGCGAAGGCCAGAATGGTCATCAGGTTCCCCACCGTACCAGTGATGGTCACAGCACATCCCCACAGCACAGCAAAGTACCGGTAGCCTACGACTGAAGGACTGTAGCAGGAGAAGAGGTCATCCTCTGTTTGGTTTGTGTGGTTCATCAGCATTCTGTCAACTAACAGGATTCAGATTATAGGTTAGCTTCTTTGTAGTGTGCTCATGGAAAGTTAAACTCAAACAGAAACCCATTCCCCCCCGACCTCCGTTTGTTGTGTCAGAAGTGTCACAGTGAAAAGGAAACAAACAGGCTTCTCGATAGTTCACCACTTCCTTTTGAACAAACACAAAGTGTATGATCTCAAAAGAGTTGTCCTCTCTTTATAACAGTTACTCAAACATTCTGAAATTAATTGATATTTATTTGAACTCTTTTCATCTCCTTTATAATATGTTCACATCACTGAGGTACATTCTTCATATCGATTATGACTCAATTAATCAAACATTGCATTCAATAAAGCTTGAATTGATAAAACATACAATAAACAAAATCCTCCAAGTGATTTAAGATAAATGTTTCTTTTTTTTAAACATTTATTTTGTAGGGGAACTACAAGCCCCTATTTAAAAAACAAAACAAAAAAAACACTAATTTCTCACCTTAAAGCTAAAGATTTGTTCCAGTCTTTCTAATTGTTGACGTGTAGGTGTGTCATTCTCTGCAGTGATCTGGTGCGCTGAATGTCTGGCTCCCTGCTGGTGTTACATTTTAAGTGCATCCTTTGTTGCTTAATAACCCTCTACAGTGTAGAGTGAGAGAGGGAAGAGTCTACACAATGCAATGGTATGAAGGAGGGTTTTTCCAGTTCATGTGCAAATTAGGGAAGATAGATGTTGCGTATTTCCTTAAGCACATTTTCTTTCAAATGGAATAACCAAATGTGGAAAATGTTTATTATATTAGTGAAATATGTTTTATTCTAATCTGTATGCTGCATATAAGACACTAATCACTAGGGAATGTATGTCCAAACAGAACAGGACTTTGCCTCAGTAGATACACTAGTTTGATCATTACTATGTTTAACATGTTGTGTACGCACATTATTACAACATTGTGTAGAACTAAAATAATTTATGTTGCTAAAATGCAGCTACTTTGTGTAGGCATGATTTTGTTGACATCGATGCTATTGCATAATGAACCGTGACAGAAATTAACATCAAAAACATGAACAGAGATGTAGGTGTACTTGAGTCAGATACAGAGTCACATGTTGCAGATTGGAGGATGCTTGAGAAAGCCCATGCTTGATAGTAATTTGATAATGATAATATGTTCTTAGTTCCTTTTCAAGCATTTACAATGTTCATCTGATGATTGGTAGATAGTTGAATGATAAATGGAAAGTGGCAAATTTGGAAGCATATACAGTCTCTTCAAAACTTAACAAAATGTTTTAAGAAGGTAAGGGAAATGGCAAAGGTGGATATTAGTTTGTTAGGAAGTTAATCCCCTCAGGGTTTTTGTGAGTTTACACCTATTCTGCAGATCTCACTATGGAAGGTGCGTTCCTAAGTGTTTGGGTCTCGTTACTTTCCTGTCCCATTCTCCTCAGAGCCTCCAGTTGGTTACAGTTTATGTTTGAGGTACTCTGGAGGAATAAACGAAAGGTATAACCCATGCGGTTATTGTGGCCATGTTCCTGTGTATTTGGTAAAAAAATGCCGAAAACTAAATCTAAAGTTGTAGATGTTACCAGCTGAATCATGCTGAGGTGAGAGGGTATCCCTGCGATGGCTTGAACTGATTAACACAATGTTGGGTGGGGTTTACCTTCACATGTATCGTTGCGTATCGTTACACATTTACACACACTCGTATCATAGTTAACCTGACATTCTCACCACCGTGGGGCAGCAATGCACATGCTGTATTTTCTTAAACTGCAAATGAAGAGCGAGTAAAGAAATCTTAGCCACAGTATGGTTACGGGTGTATGGAAATACTTGTGATTGTACACATCACAAGTGTGGACTCCAATTCTTGCAACTTGACTTTTGTGTAAGAATAATACAAACCTCACATGTGTGAATATGAGCTTGATCTTTATTTATCATTAGCTATATAACAATCCTAACGTAAATGTGTATTATCCTCACTACTGTAAAGCTGGTATTTGCTGTATTTGTTGTGAATACTTCCCTCAACTACATACATTTATGTTACAGTACTACCTTGTCCTACTTCCACACATCCACAAGACATTCATCTCTCACCTTGATTTAAAATGACCCTCTGCGCTATTCTTTGCAGTTTCAACATTCAGTTACATGAACTGAATTCAGATTCACATTCATTGTGTTTTACTTAAATCTTCAAATTAATCTTGATGCCATTTTGTGTATATGGTTTGTAACTTGACACCTAACAATAACATTTTTAAAGGCAATTGCTTCCCCCCTAGAGTTTCCCCTTAGGTTCATCACCCATACAAACAACTAAAGATTCAATAGTGACTGAATGCAAGTTGCACTACATGTTTTCATTATCATTTATGATAGAATATATGAAAATAAACATAACTTTAAGCCCCTGGAGTTTCAGATCTCAGCGTTGACCACCAGGTCCAGAGGCAGGTGATTGGTGCAGCAGACCTGGTGAGCAGCACATGGTAGGCCTCTCGAATATGTGCAGTACCTTTGGGGTGCGGTTATGTTTGTCGGCTATGTTGAGCAACAGAAAGGGGACAAAGCAGAACACGAAACACAGGAAATCGGTTAAACACATGTGTGTCGCACGTTTTATTTCCTTTATATAACCCAGTCCCCCCCACCTCCGTTTGTAGTGTCAGAAGTGTCACAGGTGGAAAGGGAACACACAGGTTTCTCCATAGTTCACCACTTCCTTTTGAACAAACACCTCTCTATGAAACCTTTGTTTGCAATCCTCATTATTAGTCATTGTTTTTGTTTCATTATATTTGTGTGAGGAAAGTTTCAAGTATAAAATCA
Source organism: Cottoperca gobio (assembly GCF_900634415.1). Taxonomy (NCBI): domain Eukaryota; kingdom Metazoa; phylum Chordata; class Actinopteri; order Perciformes; family Bovichtidae; genus Cottoperca; species Cottoperca gobio. The sequence goes on from NC_041359.1 coordinate 18,668,229, forward strand.
ATTTCAAGGGATTGTTTTGCAGTTTTAGCAGGGCTGGCTCCAGACCAACTTTTTACATTGGTTGCACATATTTTAGGTTCACCCAAAAATGTTCATCGCGCCACAATATTACATTTTAAACGTTACCTATTTTGCCAGTTCCTATGAATTTTGGTAATTTCTTGTACACAGGAATAAAGGTGCAGGTAAATGCTTTTTGAGTCAGATGAGACTAAACACCTGCCGGAGATGTTGGGTCAGAAGTGTGTTGGAAGTAGGGGGTCCAAGAGGCCCTTTGCCCCCCGCTTTACACCCTTGTCCCGCATTGCGACGAGTAGATGAAGAAAGAACGTGTAAAATGCCACATGCAGGCTTTGATGCTCACAGTACTACCGTGTGAAAATGGCCTCGGCCAGGTTAAGGGGCAATCAACATGTTTACATATTACGTTGTTGGTATAAGAGTAGCTTAATGTTTCACACTCTGAGGCCCTGACTGTTTTAGGATAACCAAATGCAATTTCATTTACAACTGTTGTTTACACCTGCTGTGGCTCTAGTAACCGGATGTACATTGTCCTGCAAACGCAGTAATATTACTATAGTACTGTTCTGTATTTCAAAGATGAAAGTGACTTGAAATAAACATTATTCAGTTATCACATCACTGAACTACTTGTACAACGAATTGCATTTGTGATTTATTGTTATTGTTGTATCTCATTACATTTGAAAAAAAAGAAAGAAAGAAAATCACCAATCAACATTGCTTACAATAATACTTAATAATTTTATATATAATTTTGTTTTAAGTTAACAAATAGGAAGCCCTAACATGTACCTTTTTTCTCATTTCTTAAATAATCTACAGTTACAGTAATATTTCAATACATTTCTCCTAAATAACAATTCATACATTTGTAGACAATTATCTTTTTATTGCAGTTAACAAGAAAAGTTAGCAGGAGTGCCTAAAGTATTGCTACAGTTTCCATTTCCTAAAACTGCTCTCTAATGTTTCACAAGCCATCATGACAGTTTCACAGGGATAGATCGAGTCATGTAGAGTCGGAGCACACGAGGCAGAGCAGACAAACAAAACATTTTTATCCCACTACGAGCCTATAATACTACCCAAAATGCTGTGTTGTTTTTTGCATACAACTACTCATCTGTGTATGTGGTCCTTTTCCTTCTGTAACATATTTGTGGTGTCATTCTGTCCCACTGTTTTCCACACGCCTTGCATGGGATTGTGGTCAAAAAATTAAATGTGCACATAATGCAAAGACCTGCTACTAAAGTCATGTATCAACAATTGTCCTGCTGTGCTCACAGTGTTGAAACTATTTAATTAAGACACTGAAACCTTTCTGTGTTGCGCAGTGAGGTGCAGATGAATAATATAAAATAATAGACAGTCATTTTAAATGTATTCAAGCCATTTACATGGAAACTTTTCAACACAGAGTTTAACGTATGTGCTTTGTGGGACTTAATGCACATGGTTGTTGTCAGTGGCCATTCAGGGAGAATCTGGGGAATCATCAGGGGAACTATTTATCTGGAGACGGTTACATTTTTGCTTTAGCTAAAGAAACTAACAGCATAGGTTTACCCTCTCGTTTGTTTTCTTACTGAATTTTACACTGACACTGATAGCTGCATAGTGCACCTTTTCACAACAAGTCTACCTTTGTCAAACTGATTGGGTTGACGTTTACATCATTATAATTTTAGGACATCGTGTAATTTCTACCCTTTTTCTGTTCCTCTTTGACTTCCTGTTTCTGTCCCACAGAGGAAAATATAGAGCATTTAGACAAGCTGTGAAATGTAGACATACACTACAGAGAATGTTTACCAGTTACTGCAGAAACGGTACGGAAATTGTTGGTACCTTGTTTGTCTTAATGGGCCACAAAAACAGAACTTTACAGTGGTATATTCCATTATACTGTGACAGCTACATTATGATACCAGCTAACATCTGAGGCAACTACTATATCTAACCCAGCGGGCGTGTTTTTGTTAACGTTGATGCTTTGGATATGTGATGGAGCCTAGCAGAGATCAACAATAAAAACATAAGAGAGGTAGGGTTTTGAGTCAGATACAGTGGATCATATGTTAGATGAAGATAATTATTCAGTTGCAGATTTGAAGGATGGTCAAAGAGGTCCATGCTTGATAAAAACTTGTTTATAAGTTCCTCTTCAAACTATCCTGTCTACTTGATGATTGGCAGATAGTTGAGTGATGAAGGGAAACTGGGGAGATGGAAACATACAGACTCTTTGAAATGTCTGTGATTCGTCAGTTATCTCTGGTTCTCCCTGTTAGCGCAACAGCAGCGGTCTGCAACCAGAGTATGCACCATTAAGAGTCATATTTATGTCCACTGTTTAATGAAACAGCAGCTGGAGCCACAGCATCTGAGTTGGCTCTTGATGGCACAGGGTTGCAGGCCTCCACTTCACAGTGTGCTTCTTCCTGATTCGTCCTCATTCTCTCACCGTCAGTAAGGAGTGAAGAGGATTGGCCCATGCGCGGTGCGCATGGGGCCTGGGGCGGGCCTCAACAGGCTGAGGGGTGTGCCCTGTAAGAGGTGGTGATGGGGATGATGGTGGGAGGTCGGGCAAGGAGGACGTAGTGCCAGGTGATTAGAGGAGGCTGCGGCTGCCATCGCTGCGACAACAGCCAGGGGATTTGGTAAAAGTCCGGCCCCAAGAGTTTTTGGAAGTTCCTTTAAAAAAATACAAGGAAAATAGAAGAACATTTAGTGATGCATGCACACACACATCAATGATTATGTTTTTATGTTGCAGAATTGATAAATATGGAATAAGTAGACTGAGAGAAAGACAAACTGAGTTTCTACCATAAAGTCTGTGCGCTTCTTGTGCCGATTGAGAAGAGGATTGGGTTTCCCCGCAATTCCATCCCGATGCCTCCGGCTAGATATATGCTGAAACATAAAGTTAATTAGAACAGATTTTGGTTATTTAGAGTGCTTGAAAACGAGGCTCATTTGGACTTTGTGGAGGTTTTCTCACCTGTTTAAGCTGCAGTTCTGAGTGGACTCTGACGTTGCAGATCTCACAGTGGAAGGTGCGTTCCTGAGTGTTGGGGTCAGAAGACAGCTCCCCTCCCTGCTCTAGGCTGGGTTTAGGAACCAGACGTGGGTACGCTTTAATAGGACCCAGTCCACTCCGAGCCTCCTGAATGGTTTTGTGTTTGGTACCTGGAAACGATACAAAGAAAGGTATAATCTACAATGGGAATTAATTAATAAAGGTGCTTGAGATATAAGGGTATTGCTGTATGCATAGGAGGTGAGTTTTTTTTTATTATCACCACCAATCTACATCCTGTCAAATCATGCAGTTTTTAACCTGAAATTCTTACCACTAAGTGGCACTGATGCACCAGCTTTAGTTTTGTGCAGAATTAGTGCAGAATTGCTTTTAAAGAGCCATGCTTCAGGGTTTCTGAAGTTGCTTCTAAGACTGAATAATACATAATGCTGTTGTTTGTTGAGGTTCATTCCTCTCAAGATGCACATTCTCTGTAGTGTGATGCATTTGTGAATATAAGCCGTGTTGGAGTTACCTTTGTTATGTGCCTCCAGTTGTGAGAGGGAATTCACAGCTACTTTGCACAGGGTACAGTAGAGAAGCTTCTTTGCTTTCTCTTCCTCTGTATTTCCTGAAGAAGGGCTGGGTGCTGGGGACGAGGTGTCAGGAAGACCAGCCGCTGCTGGGTCTGCAGGGGGGGTAATGAGGACCGCGGAGGGGGAGGGAGAGGATGGCAAAGGTGTGCTGACAGAAGGCAAGAAGGGACACTCTGCATCTGAGCTCAGTGTGGGTGTAGGAAGGTGGCTAGGGGTCAAAGGTGACTTGTTAAAGTTGGGACAGGATTGGGTGTCTTCTGTAAAAAGTACAAAGTTTTCAGGTTAGTGAATAATGTGTGGAAAGTCAACCATATAATTAATTCTTCAACCCTGATAAAGTGCAAAAATAACGACTGTACTCGATCAGATGTGCAGATTTTCTTAGTAGAAACTAGGGCTAGGCGATAATTCAATATAATCATTTATCATCTTTCAATGGAATCATATCGTGATGAAATCGTATATCAAGATATAATGATACAGAAATACAGAAATACACCGTCTAAATTGATAATAACGAGCAATTTCTAACTCAAATTCCTCAAAATATCTAAATAAAATATCATTTTAGGATTGTGTTTATCATTTTTACATAATACTTCACATTACCACTTAGGTCATTGTGATTTACAAACAGTAAAAAAGTATAATTTAACTTGAAACTGTTACATTCTTAATTAAGTATTTGGAGTCAAGTATTTAATTCAGTATACAAAAATAGGCTTTGCCATGTGGTTATTTCATATAGACTATTTAGTTATTGAATTACCAGAAAACATGCTTTACCGTGATATATATTATTATTGAGATATAAAATGAGCTATATCGGGATAGAAGATTTTGGCCATATTGCCCCTAGTAGAAACCAGGGCACCAACAGTCATCTCTGGTTAGTTTCTATCCTATTACTTCCCACAACAGCTGTGCTGTGCATCTGTGCCATTTGGTGACATATTTCAGTGTGTGTGTGTGCGTGTGTGTGTGTGTGTGTGTGTGTGTGTGTGTGTGTGTGTGTGTGTGTGTGTGTGTGTGTGTGTGTGTGTAACATCATATGTCACAGGTGATGCTCACCCTGCTTATTAGGATCAGGCTCCGGGCTAGATGGCGAGCGGCCTGGTGGGGAGGGCGAAGCAGTAGAGGGAGGGTGCTGCTTGTCGCCATCTTGGAGACGACCTGTCTTGGAGGTTTCGATCCCCTTCACCCTCCGAGCATGCCGGTTTCCCTTGTAGTGGGCCTCTGCCTGGTTCTGGCAGAAGAACAAAACATATCATAGGTTTACATGAAATCATGCATTTGATTTGTCACGACTTGATTCATATTTCCACTCTTAACAGAAAATGTAATTTTACCATGTTTGTTATCTTTACTACAGATATCTTTACTATCTTTAGTTCTAAAAAGCTTTCACTTAACACAGTCAAATGTCACCTTTGATATGTATGTCCAATATGTTTCAAAACAAGAGGTGAACAAAGCAGTAAGCACCTACAGTGTCTCCCAAAATGAAGCCATCAAGTGACCATCAGTTGAAGACAAGTGTGAATGTGTGGATAACGTTGCAGAAACTGAACTTGGTTTCTAGTCAAGGATTCTCAGTGGACTTCCTTGAATTGACAAATACAGTCAGCAGTTTGTGTTCCCATGGCACCCTACGTTTTCTGTAAATGGCTGTTGAGCTGATGGTTTGTGGATCTGATGTGCTGATGAGGCTGTCGGGGAAGATTAACCTCCAGGATATTCTCGACTTTCTTCGCTACTGGTGTAATCACTGAACTGGCCTGCTGAGCTGATGATGATTATTGAGTGGTGGGATTATCTAAAAGGGGCTGGAGGACTGTGGGTGACCAGTGACAGTTGACAGTTAGCCACTGACAAAAAAAATGGAGCAAATCAAGAAGAGTTTGTGTCCATGGGTGATTGCACTTGAGATGATCAGTTTTAACTCGGTTAATGGGAAACATGAAGAGGATTGGACATTTCAGTAAATCCTCAGTACGAGTGTAGAGTTGGGTTTTAGTTTATCAGAGCTAAGGTTAAGGTAACAGTAGACAAGTTATGTGTTAAAGTTATAATCCTTAAGATTTTCATTCAATCAAATCCAATTTATTATACTATTTATGGTTGGCTTTTTTAATCAATAGCCATTCAATATATTTACAATCTGTAATTACATCATTGTTAGTGCCTGGATTCAAACAAAAAGCAAGTTTCACAGCAAAAAGTGCCGGAATGTAATTCAGTGTTTTAATTTCATCTCATTGATGGCAGTCCCACTGTTTACTGTTCACTCTCCTGCAGCCATATCAGAGCTATCAGTGTATTAAGGTGTCTCTAAGAAAAACTGAATATTGTCTTCTGCTGCTGCTTCACATTAAATGCATTCAACTGGTGAAACACAGGGTGGTTTTTATTGGGAAGCATTCACAGGAAACACAATGTATTTGTTAGAGCCTAGCGCTGACAGCAATCGTTCATCAAAAATGCATCCACAAAAATAGACTAGGCTTTCTACAATATCTGCACGTAGCAACATCTCTCTGGTAAGAGAGAGATCTAAATTGAGGCACATAAACTATGGTTTGAGATACGGTTAGGATTAGGCAACTAAAACACAGAGTTAAAGAGCAATCCAACGATAAATATGAAGACAACTATAAATAAAACAATGTGAGCATCCGCACTGATGAATGATAATGTTTTTCAAACAGTGGCGCCAAGCATGTGCTGCACGCTCCGGCCGAGCCCCAGAATGGATATTGATGAGCGGTTACTGCTGTACGTTGCCCAGAGAAAGAAATGAAGACAGCCGCTGCTATCCCGCAAAGTGTAGTGCTGAAAGACACAGAGCACCATGGAGGTGAGGAGAGAGAGATGCTGTTTATTTCGATATGTAAACTTTATGGCTGATGGAAAATATTTTCAAATATTCTTTTTCTAATCCACCCTCCTGTTTGGAACAAATACTCTTTCATATTTGAATGTCTTTTAATTGGCTGTCAGTGTTTCTATAGTTCATCAAATCGCTCTGAAAGTGATCCAAACGATATCGCTCGACACTGTCGTTGTCGTTACAGTTGTGGTCTGGACTTTGTTAAAACGATTCTTCAAATGATAGATTCATAGTTATTGTTCTTAGTGTTCGTTCTTAAGGTTTGAGAAAGGTTGTGGTTCTAGTCAATAAAAAGTAATGTCTGTCACTCTATACACCACCCCAACCCCCACGCCTTTACTTTCAGTCTTGCTTCACAAAGGACTCACTACCTCCTGCACGGGCACTTAACATTGGCATTAGACGTTAATCGTGTGGTGCAGAAACGTCCAAGTCCAGATGCACATATGCATGTCAGCACCAGAGAAAATCAAAGGAAAGAGTGAGGTGTTGGGGCACAAATAGAGTTCCTGTAAACTCCTCTCTAATACAGTAATTGACTGTATGTGCATATGCATGCACAAGCAGAGGACCTGCTGGGATTAGACAGGTTTCATTATGTCAATATCAGGACCTCCATTAGGCGCGTGACAGGTACATGTTTGGGACTCTGAGGGGTTGGATGCTTCACTGAGGCAAAGGGCCCACTGGGACGTGTCCACGATGCCTCTGTAAGCCTGATGTATTAACTGCCAATGATAGTTACCCATATAGCCCTCATCCTGATTGGTGATGACAGAAAGGCAGATATAGCTCTGCCTGTGTAACCCAACTCCTCTGGCTTCTGCTACCCAAAGCCCTGCAATTAGACAAGGAGATGAAGCCCTACAACTCCATGGACAAATGACAACAGAGTGCTTGAAAGGCAGACATACTTAATGCTCCTTCTTTTCTTTGCAGTTCACACTTTGCGCTGCCATCCTTCTTATTTTCCTCTCCCTTTCTGCAACTCTCGATTCTTTTTTTCTTCTGCTTGAGCTTTGATACTTTCACTCTCCCCGTGACCTTCAATGTCAGATCTTAAGAAATCAATGAAGGTGTGCCGTCAATTCAAGCATAGAAATCTTGACAGCCTCGGAGGTGGGGGATGGATGCAGCAGAAACAATAGGAAGTAAAAAAGATTAACGCATCCGATCTTTGGAGCAAAAGTGAATAATGGTAAAACATAAATGATGTTCGACATTGTAGGTGAATTGAACTGAGAGAAGCTACGAAAAAGCCTAAGGAAATGGGGATTAAGATGAATGAAGAAGCAGAGATGGGATTTAAGAGGGAGAAAATGAGAGCAAGTGAATGTCCCTGAAATCCCTTTTCTCTCTAAGCAAGATGTGCTTTGATGTTTTATCTATAAAGCGACAAAGGCACAGAAAGCAGAGAGAGTGGGTCTAGCAAATCTACTGTACGGGGTACAGGCAGCAGCGACAGGAAGAGGGGGTGGGACGAAGCTGGAGAGGTGGAGAGAAGGAGAGGGGACAGATGATAAAGTATACCCCACGGAGGGGGAAACAGAAACATGAAAACTGACGAGGAAAATAGTGAGCAAACTCACTTGCTGAACAGACGGGAGATATGAATGAAACAAGGTTTGGTGTGGGCCTGAGAAGAACAAGAAGAGAGAGAAAGAAAGAGAGAGAGGTGTCCAGTTTGGTACTGCAGTGGTGACGATGGCTAATGCAGCATGGTGTGACGTCAGCCTTGCAGCAGAGCGGAGCTCAACACTGGCAGGCTAATCTGTCCTCTGTAGCCTGAAATGAATTGCATTGTTATAATTGCAACATGTGTGGCTACAGCTGTAGTAGTAGTGAGAAGCACCTGCTACTGATGGGCCACTATCAATCAATCTGCCTCTTTCACTTTGTGTAAGTACTCGAGAACTCCCATTTAACCCCCGCCTCCCTCAGTAATATACACAAAAGAGAAATGTTGGTTTTATTAATGTCCTTGAGTGGTGTATGACCTAAAGAAGACTTGATGAAAAATAAAGAGTGTTTGTTTGCCTTTGAACTGCAGCGCAGCCAAGACAGCATGAGTAAGCCAAGCACTGTACTGTAAGCAGAGTATTCCTTCATTATTAAAGAATGTCCACCGTGCTTTAAGCTCCCAGTCTCTCAGGTTACTGTGTAATGTGCTGTAGAGCTGCAGCAGAGCAGATGCACACCGCGGCTCACAAGTAAAACAGCAGGCAGGACAAACAGGTGGCTCAGTATTAGACATCTCACTGCTTCTCACAGAGAAAAAAAGGGTTTTTCCTCCTTCGCTCTCAAAAGATCTCCCATCTACTCAATCACTATTTTAATAAAATCTCCGTCCACATGAAAACGTACACACACACACACACACACACACACACACACACACACACACACACACACACATCGTTGATGTTGGCGGTGGGGTCGCGGGTCAGGGGAGTGTAGCAGTGACCTCTGTAGCACATTCTGACACCTCCTCATATAGAGGAAGAGTAACTGGACATTTAGATGTACTTGTGTAAAAAGTCCTGTTAGCAAGGTTAGAAACAGCACTATTTTGTTACGCTTCACAAAGGAGATAATGGCCCAAGATAAAGCTACTTGTGTACCTGTGGACTAGGCCTCATACACACGTGTGCTTTTTCATATATGCACATATATATTTACATACAGTACATATAGAATGTAATTATGAACATGCGGTTATGATATGCATCCCATCATGTTCGTGTAGACCATGTGAGAACATGCAGGTCTGAGCAGGGGAGATATAATTAAGCAGCCCCTCACAGAGAGAGCAGGGCAGTGTTACACGAGTTTCGGATGACTCCCTCCCTGCCTGTGTCCTTTACACACCACTGCATTTAGAGTACAAGTATTTAGCACTTCATCACTGGAATGCATTTATATTTTTAGCTAGGCTTGTATATGTCAGGCTTTTGTTTGATTTCTACTCATGTTTAGGTTAGAGGTTACAGAGTAGGTCATAAATACCAGGATTTCGCCTCATGTTGGCATAGTGGCGTCTGTCAAGAGTGAAATGCAGAAAATGTGCTCAACCAGCTTTAAGCTAGCTTTGAGGACAAGCTTGTGATAACTGTGGTTCTCCTTCAGATGTCTCACGCCCCTTATCAAAGTGGACTTAAAAAACACTTGTTATAGTCAATGTGTTTTCCCAAGCCTAACACACAGTTCAGCCCAACAAAATCTCTACACTAAAAACTATTTGATTCCTGGACACAACAATCCCTTTAAGCCATTGGTACTAGAGTGCAGAAGGACATCACAAATGATACTGGACAGTCACAGAATAAATTAAGCTGGCAGGGATTTTCTCTGTCTTCCTCCCCTACTCCCCTTGCTGGACAGGCTAAAATTGGAGCTGGGAAACTGTGAACCAAGTTTTCACCTGCTCCAGCTGTACAGTCAATCACCAACGAACTCTGACTCCAACCAGCTAAGTGTTTGGATTATGATTTAATGTGTCAAGAGTGCAGGTGCAGAGACAGTTTGACTTTTCGCTAAGCTCTGCCCCCCTCAATTACTGTTGCTACGCCTGTCAAGCTTACTGTTCTCATATGCAGTTTTCAATATATAACGGCGTCAGATGCTCGGTCATTTTCTTCCCATTTCCAGCCAGCAACTGTTGATTTTGGCAGCTGAAATGACAACTGGCTCTGGCCAAGCCCTCAGGAATGCAACAGGGCAGTAAAGCGATTTTGACATTATAGCCGCTGGGTTATTGCAACTTCTGCGTAAATCACAAAAGTCACGAAAGTTGTATGATTAAATAATGAGGAGGAGCCAACAGGAAGTCAGCTGTTGCTCTCTATCTGCTCGGCTGGAGAAGGACTTAGTCACTGGCGTGTTTGTTTGCTACTGTAAGCTAGTTAGCCCCACATGCTAACATTTAAGCTAACATTTGAGTAGTTACTTTTTGCGTTTATTTATGTGTTTTTGGAAAGGCTCAAAAGGGTACACCACCCTCCAAACTTTTCAAATGCCAAGTATCACTCTAATACCGCCCCATGCACACTGCTTTGACCTTTTTTCAGAAATCCAAATGTTGACAGGCCTGCTGTGCCATCTACTATAAAAGCAAATCCTTTATTTGAAGTATTTTAGGTTTCATACCTCTGAGTTGAAGCGTATTTGACAAACGTTGCAGGAGATGATTGGCCGCTTTGTCTTCACCATAGGGGGCCCGAAGGTGTGTGTCATCACAGCTTTCTGGACGGGGTCCATCTGAGAACAGACAACCCAGAGGTCACATATTCAGAAACACAGGAGGAGCTCAGGGAGCAGTGTTTCTGTGTGCAGTGCAGTAATTGTAGATGAGAGATAAATGTTAAAGGAAAGGTATTGGTGAATGACAGGAGGAGCCGCTGAAGGGGGGAGCAAGCTGGGAGTTAAAAAAGAGTGGAAAAGAGTGTATTGAAGGGGGAGCAGTGATTGATGTGGACAGGACGGTGTGTTTTTTCACTAGAAGCCTGTCCTGAGTTCTTGGGTGCTGTTCAAATGCTTCATGCTGGAGTCAGAAGGGCCTAACTACAGACTCCCTATCTCCAGAAATGTGTACTTTGTTAGTGTGCTGCAAAACCTCTGCTTTTCAAAACTTATTGCCATAATATTACACAAAACAATGGAGATATTTCCTGTGAAGTATCTTGATAAAAGATGATAATGTATTTTAGATTAGTAGGTATTAGGGCATTGTTGCGAGAAAACCAATCAAATTTGGCTGCAGGGTAATTGAATTTCTTATTATAAATAATCAGTACACATACAAATATATTAAAATTATTATATAAAATGCTTTTGGTCATTTAAAAAAACAACAATTGAGATTTTTTATCATTTATTGATTGATTTGAGATTTTATACATATATATATATATAAATATATACATACATTTTAAAAACAATGGGTTCAAAGACTTCAGTCATGCACATAGAACTGGCCTATAACGTTTTCTTTAAAAAAACACCAACTAAACTTGTAATTCTCAGATCAAGCACAGATATTTGCCACATCACACCCAAACCTCATTTGTAGACGACTCGATGGGAGTCGTGTGAGCTCTCTGACCCATTGGCAGGGTTCAACAACCACAGCGCTGGGTGTTTCCCTCATTAAGCAGCCAAAAGTACACTGCGGTTTTACTCAGCCTCTCATCTCCTGCTCAGACTGTGAACGTCTGCTGCCAAATCAGAGACTGATTACACACTCTAGCTCCAGGCACCAGGGGAAATGGTATAATTGGTCTGAAAACTTAAACCCTGTTTGAATGCATTGTTAAGAATATTTATAGACTCTGGCCTCCTGCCTCTCACTCGTGTCTGCAGATCACTTCTCTAGTTTTGTGTTTTTCATGTTGAGACCTGTTACACCTCCAAATGTGTTTGTTTACATTTGTGGCAACATTTTGGGTGAATGCATGACAGCTTGTGTGTATCTACCACAATTATTGTATTTAGGTGTGCAGTGGCGGGCCGTCAGGGTCAGCAAGGCCTTCTCTGCTGGCCTAAACATCATCAGAATATAGATTTAATTTTTATATATTCTTTCCACAAATATGTATTAAATTATTCCCCATAGTCTGTTCTCTTCATTTCATAGCTTTCCTCTTGGTTGCGCTGCTTCCAGCCTCAGATCGAGATTTGGAGGGCTGGCCTTTATGTTAGAGCTTTTATCCAATCATATTTCAGCCATCATGTGTTGCCAGGGTCCAAGAAATCTGCCCTGAGGCCTTCAGAATCAACAGTGCGGGCGCCTGTAGCTTAAAGTGAACGGAGACAAAACTGTGGCGTTAACCAATCAGATTTCGAGTTGGCGACACCGGGGCCAGGTAGCAGGCGTACGATAACGTCAGCACGTCCACGTCTTTTGATTGGATACGCACTATTGAGAGGCAGAGCTATGCAGAGCTAGCAACTGACCTTGAACGAGCTAATTTGTGTAGATTTCTACAAGCTGTTTTTTTCAACCCACAATGGCTGAAGGAGGAGAAGAGATCGATTTGGTCGCAGATATCATAACAACGCCATTTTCAAGACAAATGTTTCAAGAAAAGATAGACATCGTGAGAAGAGAACAGCTAACCCCGACGCTAGCGAGCTTATCACAGCTGGGAAAAGGGTTTGTCCGCCACTTTCAAATCACTAACTACGAGCGGTACCCCCGGCTCACAGCCTCCGAGAGGCACTGCACATTGTACTGCTGGGAATACCTGCTATTTACAACTAAATGTTTCCTAAATATTAATATAGTTTCCATCCACCTGTTTTTATGGGCAAGTTTGAAAAAATCTGGAAACATCGCAAAAAAGTTTTTTACGTTTGGCTGAAGTGGAAAAGTTAGTAAGTTGATGAAAGCAAACTGCAGTAAAGTGCAATGGACATGGATTTAGGGAATACATGATGACGTACTAGAAGCATGTGACTTTGTTTTTAAGGTTCAGCTGGCACTCTTAATAATGTCATCTTGTTGCGCAAATCTTCTTCTGCAACGTTTTCCGTCGAGACAAATGACGCAAACTACTGTTTACCTCGGTGAACCAACTCTCTAGTTGACGCTTTCTTTTGACGATTTTTATGAAATTCGTTAAAATGTGCGATACATTTGGATGGAAACCTTCCTTATGTGTCCCAATATTTGTGTGCCTAACATGGTTGAACAAAAAGCATCTCTTATTGATGTATGTTGTTCACCATGTTGATCTTTCTCTGTGGTTCCACAGCGTCAGTCTTAACCGCCGTCAGTTACTCATGACGCTCTGCACAGCTGTGTGCCACATGTGGAGATGTGGCATGTATACATCACACCACTTGGTAAAAAACTTCCGTGTAGGATACACCTGTGTGTCCTCGCTCTTAGCTCCTCCAGAAGACTCCTTTCTCCAATCTCCTCGTGCATTTAAGGGAGTGGAAGATCCTCCATGAATGATCTCACGGGAGGAGAGAGGCCCCGAGGAAGCATACGTTAGCGTAATAAAAAGCATGCAGTCTCCCATCACTGTGTGTCTTTTGCTGCCATTCTTTTACCACCTGTTCTCGTCATGATCTCTCTCTACCTCTGTTCCTACTGTTATAACCTCATTAACCTATCCGTCTGCTTTCTGTCTCCTCTTTCACTCTCTTCTCCCTCAAACAGTGGAGCTTTTGTTGCACCAGAAACTTACACTGTGTGTCATATGGATATCTGAGTTTATTTACAGCTCCATTCTTAAATGTCCTATCTACACTGTAAACTCTCCATAGTCCAAGATCATTTCACATTTTTAAAGTTAAAATCACCAAGATTTCAGTTGTACTACAGGTCCCATTGTTCTGTTTTAAATGGCATGTTATTGACCACTGGCAGTAGCAAACACTCAGAGAATCTACTCAGAGGAAAAGCAACGAATCTGTTAACAGTGCACCTAAATTGTGAGTTGATTCAGCGCTTCAAAGTGTTGAATAAATAAGACTAGAGATGACAGTTAGCCTCTAAATCAGCCAATCAGAGCTTTGCAGGGAGAATTAGGATTGGGGACAACATTTGTGCCAGAGCCAGGAAAAAATGGAGATAACAATCCAGATCCGTGCCGTTATAAAAGCCGTTTTCAGTCAAGAAATATCTGCTCTGAAAGCGATGTATTTCTTCACTCAAAATGAAAATTGTAAATTCCTCCCAGCAAGCTTTCCTGCAGCATCTGTGTCAGCTGAAAATGATGTGGGACAGATACTGTATGTCGCTTGCTACAGATTGGTTTGGGGAAACTAACATCCCCTCCCACACAGAAAACTGCCTAAATGTATTATTATTACAGTAAGCCTATATGAATGCAAACTGAATCATGAAGTAATACCAAATTGCAGTTTAGTCTGATTATTAGGTTAGAAGACCATTTCATCTGACACGGTAACAAAGAACATGATCAAATCGTGTCTTCAGGATCACATCGAATACGTGCACACATTGTTTCCTATGAATCGCTTGTGTATGGGTATACTACAAATATATTGAATGGATATTGCTGGAAGAATTATCATTAACCATATTAAAATAGGTTTTGATCAAATGAAAATATTAATAATTCTAACTTTAAAGTAATATTTCTTTCCCAAACATATTAACTGGCAGATACTAATAACATGTACCTTAAACTTTAACCCTACAGAAGATGTATTTTCGTCTGGAGCATTTGAAACCTCTGCCTCACAGTGCAGCTTCTGTCTCAATGCAAGAAGGTGAGACCTCCTGAGAATCTTAAGTGTTTGGAAAGTACCTGTAATCCCAGTGAGCTAGGCCTGATATAAACTCTGTAGATAACTCACAGAACTCCGCACTCCACACAAAGTTTTTTATCCCAACTGGAGCTTAACTGCGTTTGAAACAAATGCAGTAATCGAGTGTTTTTGGCAGTTTGTCCTTCTCCGTGTCTGCTTTAAATAAAACTATCCTTTATCCTTTCCATCACTGGATGACAGCAGTGTTTTAGACTTGTTTTAATTGTTACTGTGCGGACAGAGAGTGATTTGGATTGAGGTGCTCTGGCATTAGTGGCCACACTCAATGTCCTCACTGAAGTAGGATGAATGATTAACCTGTGGAAGGTTATTTTGCCTGAGCACATGAAGATAAGCCTGATGATAATTTGTGTATGTGTGGTGCATGTGCAACCCTGTTTGTCGCCACGCTGACCTTCGCATGGAACCCAATCTAGAAATGAGAAGGAGCCACAGAAAATGCTGACTGTAGAGAATCCAGCCCTGTGCCTCTTATACAATTGATTAGCTGTAACTCATTTTATTGCAGTAAAACACTCGCCCGGGCATTTTCTCAATTATGTTGAAACTCACTCTGCGGAGTAAAAAGTAAACAGCTGTCACCTTATCATTTTGTATTATACAGTATAAATCCTCAGCACTTGTCTTCACTCCGGAGGCAAAGCTCCAAAACCACAACAGAATACCAGCTCTGTCTTCTGTTAAGTGAAACAAGACGATAACAAATCCCAGATGCCCCGTGTGCACACGTGTGTTCACTCTTGTGTGTAGGTATGGCTGTGAGCACTCACTGTATTAAAGTTGCGGAAGAGGCCGATGCTGGCAGGGTGAGGCGACTCCATGGGGAACTGGAGGAAGTGCTTCATGTCCAGCGGGGTTGGGAATAGAGATGGGCTCCTGAGGAAGGCAGGGACCGGCCCCGGTCGGTTTACACTTCCTGTGGTAGATGCACAAACAGGGAAATTAGAGATACAAATAAACAGAAAAGGCATAAAGCACTATAACTTATATATCTGATCAAGTGTTCCTCTGACAGACGAGAATCACAAACTGATCAGTGCACAAGGTTTGTTAGTGACAAGATGACAACACATTTAGTTCCATATTTTCTTAAAGGAATAGTTCAACACTTTGGGAAATACACATACGCTTTCTTGCCGAGAGTTAAATACAGCTCTCATAACTGGAAATGGGGAAACAGATGGCTCGGGCCTGGCTTCATCCAAAGGTAACTAAATCTGCCTACCAGCACCTCTAAAGGTCACTTATTAACAAGTAATACCTTGTTTGTTTATTCCGTACAAAACCGAAGTGTAAAATGATACGTTGTGGTTTCACGCCGTGTTTTGTGCAGGATTTCTTGGCTTGGAGCAATAACTTCCCGCAGTACCTTTAGACAGAGTCCATGCTAGCTATTTCCCCAGTTTCAAGTTTTTGTGTTAAGCTAAGCTAACCAGCTGTTGGCTCCATAACTTCTGTACGGACACGAGAGTGGTATTGGTCATCTAACTCTAGAATACTCAAATGAGCATTCCCATAAATGTTCTTTAAAGCTAAGCATTGTATCAGAACAAGTGCCTGCTAATCTAATACTCTCTTCTCTCTCTCTTTCTTAACGTGAACTCTCATCTTCTGCGTTATTTTCCCATATTGAGCCTCACTAACCACCCACACCTCTCCTCTCTCGGCTTCTCATGCTCACTTTTCTCTCAGTAGTAGCTCAGCAGCGGTGAATGCCTGCACTTGAAGAGTCTTCTGTGATGGGCAGGAGGGCTAAGCTCCTTAAGCCTCGCAGCTGGGGTGCTGCAGATATCCGCCTTTTCTCCATTCCTCCCACTGTCTTTCACTCGCCAAGCACAGTTTTCTATCCCCATTTCATGGTCTGCATGCCTCGGTATCCCTCATCTGTGCTACTCCTCACACCAGCACTAGTTCTTCTAGCTGTTGTGTTCCTTCTCCTCATCCTCTTTCTGTTTTGCTCTCTCCTCTCAACTTCTGCTTCCCGTTGTTCTTCTTCTATTTAGTGTAAAAACAGCAGGCTGCTTCAGGCCCACTCTATACAGAGAGAATTTGTATAATCTTTTCTCCTGAGATTATATGCAATAATCATCCTTTATTGTCACTGCTTTGTGATGAGTACTTGACAATTTTGTTACATTTCAAAAGAAAAACTGGTCACTTGTCGAAACGAGGGGAAGAAAAGACTATTTTGGTAACAGCAAAGGAGGCTCCTTTCACTGACAGCAGGGGAGACGTAAAGAATGTGCTGTCAGGATCAGAAATAGATGGTGGGGGAAAGTCTCTCCTTCTGGCATTCCTCATCAGACTGCTTCAGTCCTTGGGAGGCTGTGGCAGCCGAAGCTCAGCTGTAGCTATTGTCATTTGGCTGCTTTTGCATATGCTAGATGAGAAGTAGGGAGTTCAGAAGGTAGGAAGGGAAATAAGATATAAAAGTGGAGGTCACGGTTTAAATGTCCTTCAGACATGCAATAGATCCCACAGCTCACATGGCGGCCATTATCACCTCTCTAAACCAAGCACAGCAAGGTTTGTGCTGAGTAAAAAAACAGCGGTAATAACACACCTCCTGCATGTTCACACCAGCGTACGAACACGCAGGAATGAGCGAACGTTCAACACCAGATATCACAAAAGAATGTAACCTAAAAATAAGCCGAGGACCAGTCTTTGATTAACATAGAAATGTTGTCGTATTTGTTATTCCTGTGTTCAGAAATTTTAAATATTAAAGGATAAGCATGGTGATATTCTATATTTGAAGACAACAAATCCCATGAAAAGACCGAAACGAACGACGTGTTAGTCCATCTTTTAACACTTTCCCCAGCCTGTCTGTGACGCACAGCCCCAAGCCCTTTTGTTCCTCCTGAAGATGTAAATCAAAAAAAAGAAAACAGGTCACAGATAAAGATTCTAATTTAAAAAAGGTTGTAGAATTTTCTCTGTAGTTTGTAGAAAGCAACAGTCAAACAGGAGTACATTTTGTGTTTGTCAGGGACTATTTCCCCCTGCAGATTAATACATATTTGGTGAAATAGTGAAATATTTACAGGACAGTGTATGTGTGATTGACTCAAAATAAACAATACAGTGCCCACGTTCATGGTAGTAAAATAACATGTTATCCAGTGCAATGTTGTGGCTCATTCATGTGTTTTGATAGTTTTTTGACCACAATGCAGCTAAAACACTCCAGAGAGAGTAAGATATCTTTAGCTACACAGATACTGAAGAATGGCTTTAGTCTTCTGGTGGCATTTGTGAAGAAAAATACAAAATATCACCAGACCTATCCTTTAACAATCCTAAAATTCAACTGTGCCTGTGACATTCTTCCATGCACTTAGTTATTGTGTTAAAAACTATGAAAAGAAAAAACTATATGAAATTACTTAGAGGCAATTAAACATGTGGTTAACAAAGCATATAGTGGGGCAATAATGTTTCAGCTTGATGGATTGGCTCAGAGGTATCATCAATGATGTGCCTTGTGGTTAGTGAAGTGTATTCCTGACACGCTTCTGGTAAATCCGCAGCTCATTTTACGCTACATTACTATTTAAAGGTCAAAGCATGTCTGCTGTTACTTATAAATCTGCATTTGCTGTGCAGATGCTCACAATAGAGTGACGTATTTAACGTTGGCACAAATTATTTTCAGGGTCATATTATGCACCATCCCACAGCAGCTCGATGCATTGTGAGTGTAGCAGCAGCATCCCTTGACCTACCCTCCTCCTGAGTGATTTACAGTGACATCAAATAAGTGAAAGCCACGACTCTTCAACAGCGACCACGCAGGGAGGGTGTGCATTGATTGGACACATTCTGAGGAGTGTTAAAGTGTTAAAGTGCTGCCAAACTCTATAAATCCAGGCTTCACCATCTATTGCTCCTTCTCTCCACTAAAATGAAAAGACAGGGCTGTCTCACCCAGCCCCTCATCTTACTGACATTTTTTTTCTTCTAATGCAAATGTTTGGGCAAGAAAAAGATCAATGCCTATGTAATAGCTTATTGAATTTTTGTGTAGATTGTGAGAGAGAGAGAGAGAGAGAGAGAGAGAGAGAGAGAGAGAGAGAGAGAGAGAGAGACACAGAGAGGGAAACAAAAAAGAAAAACACAACCAGAGACACGATCTTATTGTCACAGTAGATTTTTACAAAACCTCGACGTGTGCACACACAGGCATGCACACACCAATATGCTGTGACTAAGGCCTCTCAAATTGGCAATTCATTTAGCCAATTTAGCTTTAATGATCACAGAGGTAATGTCAATGTCAGTGATGTTGCTGGAGCCTCTCTGTATTCCC
Organism: Cottoperca gobio; assembly: GCF_900634415.1. NCBI lineage: Eukaryota > Metazoa > Chordata > Actinopteri > Perciformes > Bovichtidae > Cottoperca > Cottoperca gobio. The sequence continues at coordinate 18,687,389 of NC_041359.1, forward strand.
TGCCTGCCTCAATCTGTGTGCTCCATGATGGGACAGGAGACTGGGTGACATGCTGTCTAACAGAATGAAGTCTGACGAGAGGCAGAAGCACCGCAGGGTCCAACCCAAAAAAGAGAAAAAGGAAAAAGAAAAAAGAAATGCAGCCACCTTTAGTTCCAGCTCCACACTCAGGAGGACCGGCTTGGCACACAATGCCAGTCGTCTCACATCTGCATCTCAATGGTCTGCTGTGCTCCAAAGACTCAGAAATGTGCTTCTGTGGCAGCGACAACTCTGTCTGTTGACCTGAAAACCACTGGATGCACTGTGTTCTAGTTTGTCTTTGCCTCAGGTTTTGTGCACAAGGCAATTTGAAAAAAGAGTCGATCCAACATTTGGTGGCAGATGACACCATAAGTATGTTGATGATCATCATCTGTTCAAATGATTCATGACTCCTATTGTTGTTTTGTGTTGCCACATTTTGGCATCAGGCGACATTATAACCTGTTCTCTCCAAATATATACATTTCAAATTATTTGTTACATCAATTTTCTCCCACACGGTGTAAATGTAATGCAATTGTGTTAGCGGGTCTAACCTTTAAAGAAACAGAGTGCTAACTTTGTCGTGATGCAGGGGGAAGATGGCTCTGTCTTAGTGTCGCATAGTGCTGCTGTGAAGGACTGAGCATGAAATCCAATTTACTGCAGCTCAGCTTACCCTGAAGTCAAAGGCAGCTATTCCAACCTAAGCCGGGGACCGGCGACAATACACACACACACACACACACACACACACACACACACACACACACACACAAACCTTTGTGGTCTAAATGAATGATGCTCTAAAAGGAGTAACTTATAGGCTCAACGCTGATTAATGTTGTGTTTGCCTGTGTGAGATCTGGACAGTGAGGAGGAGACATGATGAAGACGTGAGCTAAGTGATGGTGGTGAAGGAGAACACAGTTGATTTCAGTCTGCACTTTGTTTTAATGATAGATGCTCTGCGCCCCAGCGGCCAGGCTTAAATGCCACCTCCCAGAGAACTCTCAGAAGACCTCTTTCACTGGAAATGTGTGTGTCTGTTTTTGTGCATTGCTCTTGAGATCAGCCAGTCCTTCTGCGGCCCCACTCTCTGGTTCCATGCAGTATATCAATGAAGTTTTCCCCTACAGATTTTGCACTGCTCTCATTAAAATTAAAAACCATTATGTAATGATGGAAGTACATTGCTGTATTTGGACTTTTCCCTGCTAACAATCTCATGAAAAAGTATGTCTGTCTTTCCTTAGTGTTGGATTATGAAACATCACAAAGACGTGAAAACTCCCTGATTGGTAAGGTAGTGGAGATGACAAGCAAAAAGGAGCTTCGAAGGAAAGGATGGCAGTGGGGCTGACTGGATCGAGTTGATTGAGCGCGGAAAAGAGGTCTGGACGAGGGGGTGAGATGAGGTGGAAAGAGAAAGGAAAGCATCGAGGAGGGGGAGGGAGCCGCATGTTTTGAGGTGAGTCCAAGGTGACCAGAGGAGGTAAAGAGCCGTGTGAACCTGCAGGTTAATGTACAGAAAGAATGCCATCTGTTAACTGAAGAGAGCCGGTATACTCCACACAGCTGAACTACATACTGCGGTGTCCATGAGTTAGAAATCTCATAGGGACATTGTCAAATTGGAGAAAGCAATCCAATTGGTACAGCTGCTTGTAAGGGTTAACCTTTGGCTGTCACATGCAAAATGTCATACGCGCATGAGCAATTTGGGGTTATTTTGTTGCCCTTCCCGTAGGTTGTTTACAGGTCATGTCTTCTTTTAAGCATAAACACAAATCCTGAGACATGGAACTGGGAAGTCAACTAATGTATGGTTCTTTTTTTATGTACCGATCCAATTTTTATGCAATTACATTAACAGCAGAAATCTTATCTCCCTTTCCCTCACACATATACAACATCACCCTTCACCAAATATCAAAATAATATTAATAATAATAATAATGATGATCATAATTAGAAAGAAATATAATAAAGCAAACTTACATCCAACAGCCATTTGTAAAGAAAAAAGACTAGTATTAATGAACGTCTGTAATGTAACGCATTGATAATTAAGAGATGTGAAAAATAAAGAGATAAATCACAGCACATACACAGGCTACTTGTTAGAACTAGCAAATATGGAGGACACGCCAACATCAGGCACACATACATACATCATGGTTCTTCATAGGACTTCATACAGTACATGTATGAAGTCCTATGTCCTATCCATACAGTATGGAGAAATGTATCATGAGCTAAACATTTGTCTGTTACTGATCTAATCTCAGAAGGCTTTAAGTTGAAGCATTTTGATAATGTTCTCCCAAGAAGAATGACAGTGTTTATTATTGTAACCAACATGGGGCATAGACAAACAACGTATTATAACATAATTGTTTGTGTTAGTGAAGGTTTTTGGAGAACGGCTAGCGCTGGCTGGAGTCTGTTTACTACATATCTACAGCACAGTTGGTGAATAAAATGTTATAACCAATTGTTACAGTAGACTAATATATGAAGTGCATCACCCTAGGTTCACACATACTGTAATTTACATTAGAGCTACAGACAGGATGGTAGACAGAAAATGTTTGTATATTTATGAAACATAGTTATATTGATATAATCCGTCTGTGCCTTTGAACTCTGCGAATGTTAACAAGCTGGATCCTGGAGAGCTCTGTTTCATAAAGAGGCTCGTGAATATCTATCTGTAGCTCCTCTCAGGCTCCGGCTCTTCAGGGAGGCGTCGGAACAACCTGAACCTGGCTGCCAACTCTGCGGTCATGATGAGGCACAGTTTGAGGCAAACTGAGCACTACCGCATGAAACCATGCAGAGCAAAGTAAGGACCATTAAGAGATCCACCATGTCACCTGCAGCCCTGCCCCACATCATTATTCTGTGTGTCAAACCATTTACACACCTGCTGGGAGCTAGCAGAACACACGGCTGCAGATATAGACCTACAGAAACCTGAGCATGTAAAGTACACAAGCAAACACACAAAGGCACATGGGCAAACGGGTGAACACGCATACACAACAATGGCATCGGACGTACAGAAGCCAGGTGCATGTCCTTCTGATTTTAAACAATAGAGAGCACACAAAAGGCAATAAATACTTGATCTTCAATAGGCAGACAAATTAAAATAGAACAAAAAGAGGATGTATTCAGCCGATCTACATATAGCATATTGTTTTTTCCACAGAAGCAGAAATTACAGGCTACATTTTGGGAGGGGATTGGAGTTTTAAGGATCAAAGTTGTGGTTTTATGCGATAGCTGGGTCTTGGCTTGCGCATGGTAAGAGTCAGGCTGGTGGTTCAGCTGTGGTCTGCATACCTTCAGGACAATAAACAACAAAGAGACTTTATGCTCAGACTATGTGCCCTCTTGCCATTTTTGGCAGCCTTGAAACCAGTAAATTACAGACCTAAGTGATTTGTGCAGGAGTTTTCAAGGACTTTTACTTTTATAATTATGGTCAAGAAGTCCTCCAAACTAAATGACAAATATGTCTTTGTCATTGCCTTCCAAAACAACATATATGAACATTTTCTGATTGGATAGTTTGCCTTCCAAAACCATTACATACAGTACTGTAGGACTGTTACAACATTGATTTATAGTAATGTTTGCTGATCTGTCACCGCTATGTTTAAGGTTTCATTAGGTTCTGGCACAGTTAATGCTGGGCTCAGAATACATAATATATTTAGTTGTGCTAGTGACTTTACTCAAAGGTCCACCTCTGTGGTCCAGACTGAAATATCTCAACAATTATTGAATTGCCATGAAAACATGGTACTGATATCCAGTTCGCCCAGAGTGACAAAATATCATTTTGTACAGACATTTATGGTTCCATGACTTTTAGCTTAAGCGCCACCATGGGACTGAAAAATGTCTCAACAACTATTGGATGAATCACTGAAACATGTTGTACAGACATCCCCACAGGATGAATTGTAATAACTTTGACGATGCCGTGACTAGCCGAGTAACAGTAGACTACGCCTTGTAGCCTGCATGTACTCTGATCAATCAAAGCTCGCTGTCTTTCAGGTAATTGAAAAGGTGTGATGGAAAGAATAGACACTAGAAACTACACTAAATAATGCTCCCTTGAACATATATTTAATTAATTACCACCAGTGACGTTTTGAGGGTCGAGCTCTGCTTCTTCTTGTCTGACGCTCCAAACGTCACTAGTGGTATTTAATTAAATCTTTTTATATTTTCTTCTGCCCAGCACCTAGTATTTATCATCTGGATGTGCATGCTTTTGTAAATACTTAATTGAAAAGGATTGGCCATGGATTTCTCAAATCCACCTGACAGCACCAAGACCATCCATCTTTCGCTTCAACATGTTCGCAGAGGAGCACTTGTAGAAATTGCCAAGCAAAGAAAACATCATGAGATTCCCCAATTGCATATGAAAAACTACACAAGAAAGAAAATGCAACTTCCGACCCACGTCTGTTGGATTAGACCATTATTGGGCTGACATCATGTAGTCCGATCCCAGCGTAAGGTCAGGAAAAGGTCATGGTAATGGTTTATGCTGACTGTCTGTAGTTAATGGAAAACGTGTCCTGTGTCCAACATGCTTTGTTTGTCCATCCATTCACCCCAAGATCCTCCATAAGGGTTTCGAATAAAAGCCACGCATCATTTTTCTTTAAGTGTAACAGATGAGTCACATGGTTGTTTAAGCCTTTGAATAAACAACACATGCTTTATTTTGTGAGGACAGACTGTATATGGTATACATACTGTAACTATAGACCGTCAGAGTTATTTGACCTTCACTTCTTTGCTTACAAGTGCTGGTTTTGCTCTGTGCATTAGTTTCTGGCTTCAAAGTCGTATGAAATATGTGTCAGTTCGTCAAACATACGAGTGATGCACAGCGCATTTCACCATTTTAAATGTCAATACTTTTCATCCCTCGCTGCAAAGCCTCAACTCAAAGGTCATGTTGTTTATCAGGAACAACATGCACCTGGAGGACATTAATGAGTGAGGAGATTTTGTGTATATGGATTGCTTCATATTGGTTGAGTGAAGAGTGATGCAAGCTACAAACGTTGTTTCATAGGGCTGAGTGAGGTCCTTGCGTCACACGAGACGAAGCCTTGGCCTATTTTTGAATAAATAAAGACCTCAAACCTCTGGGTCTGAAATATTCATCATAAAAATCACTAAGTTACTAAACTGCGTTTCCCACAGCTCTGCACCGGGGAGATAAGCCTGCTTTAGCACATTTCTTTCATACTCCACTGCTGATTGTGTCGACGTGTTTGAATTTTGCCTTTCATTAAAGAAATACAATATTTAGGTGACTGAGAGGTTTTTTCTGCTGATAGCCAGACAGAGAAGAGACTATTTCCATATTTGTTCTTCCATCTTTTCCGGTCAACACACTCGCTGTCATCGCATTTCATGGACAGTATTTCGGTCTCTGGTCTTACATCTTTATCTCAGTAAAAGGAAACTAATACGGTATATAAAACCCCATCGCCCCGATGTTGTTGTGATCTTGTGTCAGTGTGTTTAGTATCTACTGGATATAGAGTTAAAGCTTCAGCTCCGGGGAGGGATTACCACAAGCTCAAACTCACAGGAAGATCACAGGAAGACTCAAGCAGCGGTAAGAGCGAGCAAACAAAAATAAAGTAGTCAAATATTTAGTTAACACACACGTACATGGAACAAGGTCATTGTAGTTAATCAAATTTAAGACTAGAAGCAAGCATTAATATTGATAAACTGACAAGATAAAATGTTGAAACTGAAAATGTGAAAGTCTAAAGTCCACAGTTTATGACTGCGTCACATTGATAAAACATTTATTAATCTAAAGAATCTGCATTTTAGTCTTAATAAATATCCAGTGCAGGATGTGCATGGTATTAGGTTAATTCTATATTCTATAAATAGCAACAAAATGTAAGTAAATACACTAAATAAATATTACAAAACATAATTAAAACATAATTTGCACATAAATATATGAAAATTATAATATTTGAGTTGCATAAATAATTTTAGTACTTTTTAACTATCATCGTTCAGTGCTTTTGAACCTATTAAAGCTGTTTTAGGGAAAGTCCACTGTATAAGCATATGGCCTTTTTGTATTTATTCTAATGCAATTTTGTCTATTTGCTAAAAGGACACAAGATTTTGAGCCATGTGCATATGCGTTTATGAATAATTGTGATGACAGCAGGATTCATGAAATGAATGAGAATTAAGTTTTACAAGGAGCCTTGCTCACGCCATCCAACATATTTTCTAAAAAGGGGAACCCTTCCATCGAGCCATCGTACCATTGTTATGACTACATAACAAAGTAAACACATCATCTAAGTACGCATCTAAGTTAGCATCAGCAGCACATGCAGCCAAAAGTTTGTGCCACAGATAAGTGATCAGCTTGGCAGAAGAGGAATGTAACTGAAATAACAAATCAATCAGATCAATGTGAGCAAAGAGAGAATAGCTTTCTGATATCGTCTTACCCAAGATCATCCTGAATAGGTCCACTGTCAACTTCCTTTTCCCACGTTATCTTCTCGCTCGACTCCTCTCTCCCTCGATCAGCTACTGACTCAAACCTTAAGTGTCCGCCTCTCAAAACTCAATGTGAGACAAAAAAAGACGTCCCAACATCACAACCATCACTTTGCATCCTACAGGTGTGTCTCTTCCGTTCCCCTCGTCCACATGAGAAGCTTCTTCTTCTTCAGATCTCGACACGCGTCTCTTGCTCAGCCAGCTGTTTCCAGAGAAGGAGCACAGCAGCAGCCCCGACTGCAACACAACACGCTCTCAATCTACTGCAAGGAAGCCTGTAATTTATTCACTGTTATATATTCACACCAGAGAATATAGCTGAGATGGAGCCCTGCCTCACTGGAGGAACCTCTGCACCACAGTGTGCATCTCTCTCTTCCTCTCTCTCTCTCATATTTTGGGGTTGGGTATAACCTAAAGGCACCTTGCATTCCTGAGCAGCGATTGGCCGGAGGCTCAGCCAATGAGAAGAGGAGGTGCTGAGCATTTTCTCGGTGTGCTTGAATGAGGAGGCAGAGTGATAATGCTGCTGTCGATTCTGCTCCCCCTCTCCCTCTGTCACCCTTTTTCTGCTGTTTACTATTGACTTTTTTTTCTCTCTCCTTGTCTCACTCTATACTCTGCCTCGTGCCTCACGCTGACAGCATCTGAAACATGTCTGCCCTCACAACATCCTCCCCCTATTTGAGGCTACATATGTGCTCTGGTTTCCCTTTCTACCTGTTTGTTGGAGTGTTACATTTTGAAAATGCTGACCGAGTTCACACTGTAGTTGCCTTTTCCAGACAACTGTTTGAACAGAGAAAAAAGAAAAGCAGACAAAGAGGTGCGACGGAGACTGACAGCTCGAGAGACTCGATGAAGCGCTTGAGGGAGGGGAGGAGAGATTGAGGTTAACGCAGACTGACTGGGGATGAAAGTGGTGACGAAATGTGGAAGATTTGATGGAGCAGGACGATGAAGGACCATGCAGACAGCTGTTTGACAGGCAGAGAGTGCTGAATGGGCTCAAAAACTAAGCTTGAGAGATAAGGTTTCCTCATTAGTTGAGTCGGGATGAATAATGCAGGTAGGTGTATTGTTGTGGCCAATGGGCCAGGTGCTAATGTGGCTGTCAGAGGGTAAAGGGGCAGACACAGCATGACTTTAATGGATGTCACCATGGGAAAATGAAACCGGACCACTGGACTCGGGTGACACACCATCCTGTGTGTGTGTGTGTGTGTGTGTGTGTGTGTGTGTGTGTGTGTGTGTGTGTGTGTGTGTGTGTGTGTGTGTGTGTGTGTGTGTGTGTGTGTGTGTGTGTGAGTGTGTGTGTGTGTGTCTTGTGGCTTTAAGTTGGCTTTAAGTTGTTCACTTATTTAAACACTTTGCTGGCTTTAACAGTGTTAGGGTTGAAATATGTTATTGCCAGGTTGATAGAATACAGAACACTTAATTAAACAATGAGCTGAAATGAAGCTTTTACCATTCAAATGTATGCAAATCACCATGCCTTTATGCACGTGGGAGTAGGAGCAGTGTCAAAGTTAGAGTAAAAAGCTTTTATTGCAGGAGCTTGTAATTAGGTTCAACCATAGGCAGGTTTTTTCTCAGCATTGTTCAATAGGCAGCCAACATGCAGTGGTGTCAGTGTAGAGGTGGCCTATATGTTTACATACGTTTTGTTACAACTATAGGATGAATTGCCATGAAAGTTTTTTACAGATATATATGTTATCCAGACGATGTATCCGACTGACTTTGATGATCCCCGGACTTTAGTCTCGCGCCACCATGAGTGAAATGTTTCAACAACTATCGGACAGATTGCTATTAAATTTGCTACAGACATTCATGGTTCCCCCAGGATGAATTGAAATAACTTTTAGTGATCCTCTGACTTTTTATTCAGCGCAATCATCAAGTGTCCAATACTTTAATTATACCTGCAAAACTGATTCATCACACATTCTCATTTTGTGCTTGCATGTCTGTAATTGAGAGGTTATCCACCAGAATGAAAGTCTGTCTGGTAAAATAGGCTAAAATGATGATACTGTTTGAATTTATTGGGTTCTTCTTTGCAGTTAGTTGAATTGGATTATATTTAAATGTCAGCACCATGTGCTGTTCCGACTAAGATTTAAATATCCTGGCGCAGATTCAGGCACAGTAGCATTGCTTTGCATGCCCCTCTTTATGTGTTATTAGATTTTTTAGTTGGATTTACACAAGTCTTTTATTTAATATTATTATCTACAGTGAGAAGTATTGTAGTAAAAGTAGTTTGACAAAACTCTCAACTCTTATATTTACTTTGTCGAAGAGCTAACTTTGACTTTGGCCAAATGTTTTTGTGAGCGGGTCAGATTTGGTTCATCTTAAAACATAGAAATATAGTTATGCAGAGATGTTTAGTTTTTGAAATATGGACTTATTTACGGCTGTATCGTACTGTAATTTAATGCAGGCTGATGATGCAGCATGCTCTTTGGTGAACATGTTTAGCAGAAGCACAGAGCATATTAAATACAGAGCATATACAATAGAGGTGCACATTACAATCCTCTTGTCACACAATAACAAAGTATAGATTTTATTATTAAAGTTTGTATCAGGGTTGTAAGTAGTGTGCTGTCAGTAAGCCTGTGTGTGTGTGTGTGTATGTGTGTGCGTGTGATTTTGTGCATGTGACCCCAACCATCCTATCATTCTCTCATTCTGCTCCTGGAGGCCATAAATGTGTCGACAGGCTTGTTGAACTCTAATTTTAGCCGTGATCGTTAGTCCTGAGGAGGCCTGCCAACATTTAATGAAGTCTTCGTTTCATGTGTAACACCAATGAAATGGCCTAAATCTTAATGTTAATTCAGGTTAACATTAAACACACATTTAACAGGTTAAAGTGGCCGAACAGATAAAGATGAAGAGATGAAAGCAACTTACGAGACATTTTCTATCCTGCATGCACAAGTATAATTTAATAATACTGCAGAACACAATTAAATTGTGTGAAGTACTTCTTGACAGACCATGATGACTGATAATATTATAATTTGATATTGTGTCTCTTTTACTGGTTTTACTGGTTCTGTTTGTGCTTTGTGGTAAGGAAGCTCAGGTCCAAACACACAAACCTAAAAAGCAGCCAGCTGTGTTTGGTTGTAAATCTATCTGATGTAAAGTTTCTGCTCTCCTGGCAGAGTGAGGGCAGCGGAGGCACAGAGCAGAGCGACTGTTTGCTGCACCTCAGAGGTTAAAATAGTTGTTGCTATAATAGAGACACACACACAAACACACAAACACAAAAACACTGGTTAAACACGTCTCTGTACACTTACTGTAAGAGGGAGAAAGTAGTCCACCGGCACATGTATATAACGTAATTAGTTGCGGTCAACTGCTCTTGGTTTAGTACGCTGCTAAAACTCTTTTTTAAAACAAGTTTTATTTTCCCGTACATTTGTAAATATCCCTTGTTGTCAATTTGTCATGAAAAAAATACACTTTGACTGAATAAAAACTATGATTTAAGCTGCGTTTAAAGTAACAACATGCACTTTTCTTGCTGCTAATCCTCCCTCTGTTATAAACATATTTATATATTGTACATATTTTATTTTGGTATACGCAGAAAATCATCAAAAATCCAAGTTATAAAACAATTTACCTTCAAAACTGCAGTTTTATGTGATATAAGAATTGACTGTAAAAGTCCATTCTTGACCTTGAACAATATCTTGACTCAAGGTCCACTTACTAGCTTTTTCTGGAGCTTTCAACCACGTTAGAGACAGTGGGGTACAACCCTCTCCCATATATGACCAACCTACAAAAATTGTAAGTGAACCTTTTTTCTTTGTCTTATCAAACATACGGAAAATGTTTCCACATCGGGTCATGTTTCCGGGGAGTGATTGAACAAAGTGAATGTTTTATGAAAGGCACTAATGACCTAACCCTGACGGCCAACACATTCCTTTCACTCTACTTAAGTAGCTTCTTTTGTTAAGTCCAGACACGTTTCAACATTTGTTTATGACCGGGTGCAAATGGTGTCCTTTTTCTGTCATGACAGTTTAAGCTGACACTGGATATGTTTGAATATTTGCAATAGAACGAGTACCCGCACACCGGAATCGCTACTTCCTTTAATGTTATTAGCAACGTTATAACTACAGGTCTTCCTTGGGCAAAATGTGTTCCTCGTATTGCATTGATTGTGTTGTTTCTCTATCCCACTGCAGATCATTTGAATCCCCAGTTTATGAAACTGAAAAAATCTTGCTTATTATGACACATTGCTCATTATTTCTTCTGCGTCTGCCAAATCATGTCATCCTGTTGTGATGCTGATGAAGGAACACTTTTGTCAGGAATGTAATGAAGTCCACAGACAGGGCCCTCTTTATTTAAGCCTCACTCTCTTTCTCTCTTTCCTCCCTCCTTTCATCGCTGCATCATACCCATGATGTATGTGAAGGGTCGGGGGTCAGACCAGGTCTAAGTGCAACTTGTCTGTCAGTGACTGCTGACATTTGTTCCAGACTGCCCTAGCTGTTGTCAAAGAGAGAAACCTTCAAAGCCTCATGGAGGTCTGTCACTCGCTCTTTATTTCTGCTCGGGATATTGCAATAATGAGGGGATCCTGGCTCATCCACCTCTCGGTTCATTTTAAGGTGATCAAAGGAGGAATGCTCACAGTTGTGGGTGGTTTTGCATCGTTCAGTAGTCTGTGATGATCTTACCTGAGACCCACATTGGCTGCCTCTGTTCTTCACAAGGGTCGAAAGAATCCAGATCCAGAGTCCAAAGGCCAGTGTGTCTGCCGGCTCCTCTTTGAGTTCAATAAATGAACATACGCTCACGTTACTTGGAAGAAATGAATAAAGTAGCAATAAGCGACATGAGTGCAGACTTTGCACCAGTCAGCTGGAGAGTGGAGAAGTGCTCAGCAAAGGCAGCCACCTGCCCACAGTGTAGCTGCATCAAACAGCAGGCGGCATGATGTTCAGCTTCTTCATCTTCCTCACAGTCTCTCTCTTTACAGATTCCTTTTAATCCCTCTCTGTGTTTCTCTGTTTGTTGTTTTTTTTCCCCTTCTTGTCGTAACCTCTTTCCTGGGAGCGAAGGAAACAAGTGCACGAGATTCCAGAGGCTAATTCTGCCTCTTAGGACAGGGGAACCTAATATGTGAGGACAACTGTGGAAAGAGGGAGATACAGGCAGAGAGAGAGAGTGATATGAAAAGGAGGGGCAGGACAGAGAGGAGGGGGACCCAGTGACGGATGGCAGATCAGACGGAACAAGAATTGGAGTGTGTGTGTTGTCAAGGAGGAGCAGGGTGGCAAGCCGTTGAAACTTGAGAGACATGAAGGAGAGGAAGAACATGTTGACATGGTGAAGCAAAGGGAAATATGATTGCCGGATGAAACAGATGGCTTACAGGCAAATATGTTGTTTCTTTTTCTTTATTTTTTTTCTTTGGAAATGGGTTCCCACACAAATGGCTCTGCCAACAGGTTTCTTTCTCCTATAAGTTAAACGGCTCTATTAACAGGGTTCCCGTGGATCCTTAAAAAGGCAATACATTCATTAATCTATAAATAAGTCCTTAATCTGTATTTAAAATGGAGGATTTTATGAATAGTTTTTTTAGACATTGCATTGTAAAATTGAAAAAATAATTAGTAACATCTATTTAAAAGAAATGTTAATGCACCAAATGCCTCTTGCATTAACGAAAGATCTGAACAGATTGCTTGTAAAATTGGTCTTAAATGTACTTCTGAGTCTTAAATCTAACTTGCCTTAAGCTTTAGGAACCCTGAATAAATAATAGACAAAATGTGCTTGAGTCACACAACTATCCAAACCAGGGGGGAAAGAAATCACATGCACCTTTTTGATTACATGCACATTTATGTGTTGCCCGGTGAAAGACCTTAAACTACAATTAAAGTCAATGGTCTTGATCTTCCTTTTGGGGTTTTGGCTCTGCATGGTCACAAAGTAAAGTGGATAAAAAGTGTGCAAAATGGCTCCCAGTTCTCTGGAAGACTTCATGTCTCATCCCTGTCCCCAAAAAGAAACACCCTAGGGAGCCAGATGACTTCTGGCCGGTTGCACTGACTTCACACATGATGAAGACCATGGAGCGGCTGTTACTCCATCACCTCAGACCCCAGGTCCGCCATGCACAAGATCCTCTTCAGTTCGTATACCAGGCGAAGGTGGGCGTGGATGACTCCATCCTCTATCTGCTACACAGGGCTTACTCTCGTCTGGACAAGGGGAGTGGCGCGGTGAGAGTGATGTTTTTTGATTTCTCCAGTGCCTTTAACACCATCCAGCCCCTGCTCCTGAGAGATAAGCTAACAGAGATGAGGGTGGCCACACCTGCAACCTGTGTCCATCGAGGGGGTCGACGTGGAGGTGGTCAGGTCCTACAAATATCTGGGCCTGCAGCTGGACGACAAGCTGGACTGGACTGCAAACATGGACACTCTTCATAAGAAAGGGCAGAGTCGTCTGTACTTCCTGAGAAGGCTGGGGTCCTTCAAAATATGCAAAAAAACTGCTGTTGATGTTCTACCAGTCTGTGGTGGCCAGCGCTCTCTTCTATGCTGTGGTGTGTTGGGGAGGAAGCAGCAAGAAGAGGGATGCTGGGCGGCTGGACAGACTGGTGAGGAGGGCTGTCTCTGTAGTGGGCCCTGGTGACAGTAGCAGAGAGAAGGACCCTTGATAAACTGTCATCCATCCTGGACAACGCCCACCACCCTCTGCACAGCACATTCACCCGGCAGAGGAGCGTGTTCAGCGGCAGACTGCTGTCCCTGTCCTGCTCCACAGACTGCTGTCCCTGTCCTGCTCCACAGACTGCTGTCCCTGTCCTGCTCCACAGACTGCTGTCCCTGTCCTGCTCCACAGACTGCTGTCCCAGACTGCTGTCCCTGTCCTGCTCCACAGACTGCTGTCCCTGTCCTGCTCCACAGACTGCTGTCCCTGTCCTGCTCCACAGACTGCTGTCCCTGTCCTGCTCCACAGACTGCTGTCCCTGTCCTGCTCCACAGACAGGCTCAACAACTCTTTTGTCCCCCTGGTCATAAGACTGTACAACTCCTCTCAGGGATGGCCGGGGGACTCCAACTATTCAAACATTTCAAACATTTCATACAATCCAAACTTTCAAACCATAAAACAAAAACAGTGGTCAATGTTGCAGTGTTGTATAATTACTTTTGTAATTATTACTAACAGTCTGTATTTTTACTTTTGTATTTATAATGTACAGCCTTTATCGCTTATTTTTTTTTAATTTTGTACTTACTTTTTAATGGAGGGAGGGGGGGGGGAGATGTGTAATGTTAAATAATTATATAATGTATAATGTCTTTAAGCTACTGATGCATACATTTCACTCGGGATGCATAAAGTATCTATCTATCTATCTACAAATAATTGTACATGTAACATAATATGAGTTATAAGATGCTCTAGATATTCAACAATGCAACAGCACATTCAACACTAGGTGTAGACAACATTCTGATATACTTTGATTTTTGCATCAGTGTGATGAATACCTTGATTTGTGAACTTATTTATTTTATATATCGATTTCTTAAACAAGTTTGTTGTCCTCTTGATGGCAGTGCAAGCAGCTGTAAGCACACTGACAAACTATCTGCACACTGTATTAATAGCTCCCAGCTATTTTATTTCTGCATTGATTCCATCTAACAGAGATTAACAGGCATTGTCAAAATGTGTTTTTTGTGTTGAGTTTTTTAATCCAGGATCTGTAAAGGTTTATTGGATGTGCGTACCCCACAACCTGTTTATACTCACACATTCCCAACTCTTTTCAGCAGCTTCCTGATGAAATTGCTTTTTTACACTCACCCACAGTGAAAAGCATCAATCATCATTATGTGGCTTTTTATTGTAGGTGGCCTTCTCTAATTTATTTGCACATATACAGGTTTGTAAAAAAAAGACTTTTGAATTAAAGAGAAATGTTAACATTGTGCAGGAGAGGCTAGAAGCCAGAATGAATTATTAAATAGGAATAGTCATACCTAAAAAGAAATGCATCGTTCATCAAAATGTCACGACTAATCAGTCATACAAAATTGACATAGAAGTTAAGATGCATGTGTTGCTAAATGTTTGATAATTAAAGTCCTTTAAAATGCTGATCCCCTGCAAATCCAAAACACTCTCAGCCTCTCAGTCACTCATTACGTAGATCAATTTGTCATCTAATGAAACGCTGAAATTAAAGTGCTGGGATAGCTAAGATGACGAAATTAGAATGTGGATGGCTGTTAGATGAACACAGTCACACACAATTTACAAACATGATACTGTTGGGCTCCTGTTTGTGCTTGCATGTCGATTCCACTCCGCTGCCAATAAGTGTAAATTCAGATTGCATATCTTAAATGTGCTTGCAAGTGTCGTTTTAGGAAGATAGGAGAGTATTAGGTGAAGGATCAGGAGGTGAGACTGACGCATGGCACAATGTCGAGTAAATGTCAGCTGAACTCCTGTGAAGAGTTGATCTACTCTGCCTTGTGCACTTTACAACTCACCTTACGGAATATGCTGGATAAATGTGAGGTTAAGTGCAGGCTATCAAAGCTAAATGAACAGTTTTATGGCATTCGCTATGTGAAGCACTCTTGTGTAAATGAGATTGAGGCTGTTTGGAAAAAACAAGTGTTTAATGCTAGCATTAAAAGCAATAATAGCAGCGTCCTGTCAGGCTTGGCTGTGATACTTCTGAGAGAGAGATACACATGTAAACTCGTAGCTCCGTTTAACTTGAGGCAGACACCTTCACTTTATTTACACACCAACACCTTCTGGCAACACGTCACGTAGGGGTTAGGTTAAGGGACAGTGGGGAAGGACAGCAAACTGGAGCAGTAAGCACATTTCACCAGGGGGATACAGTTACACACACACACACACACACACACACACACACACACACACACACACACACACACACACACACACACTGATTCCCCTCTCAGGGTCGCTCTTCTCTCCAAGCCATTCACTCTCTGTCTATCTGCAATAAAAAACATTATAAGAACGCTCACTATTACATCTGGCAGAGAAATGCAGGACATTGCACTTTGTCAGATCTATAAATGGCTCATCAATGTTTACATACGTCTCTATTCCCCTTGACATGTGGAGCTGTTTGGACCGATGTACCTCATTCCACGGCTAATTAAACGAGTGTTGGCCACAACGACGCAGTTACATTTTAACGTTTCTCTGTTGCACATAACTTTTTGCAAAGGTTGGCATTTGTCTCCGATAATTAATAGTCCGTAACAGGACACCTTAAACATTGAGACGGGGGATTTCTGTCCTCAGAAGGTCAAAGAAGGTTGAATTGTTGAACACTTGCTTTAGAAGACAGGTTTTAATATGACACTTTACTGTTTTCTACAAATGTATTGACCTTCATTCAGAATCTGAACCAATATCTGTTGTAATACATTATAAAAAATGTTTTCTTGAAGTTTTTATAGAAATGCATGTGTGATTGTTGTACACGTGAGAAGAAAAGGGATAAATATCAGATCTTTTGTTTTTCATTTTGCAACTTGTATGATCTTCCTCCTGTACTTACACTTCTTTTCTTGTTAATACACATCAATAATGTTCTGTTGAGGTATAAGAAGTATTCAAATCCTGTACTTAAGTAAAAATAGTAATATGTGAATGTAAAAATATGCCATTAAAAGTAAAAATCTATTTATTTTTTATCTTTATTAAATTATTACCAGCAAAATGTACTTAAAGCACCAAAATGAAATGTATCAACAGAATACTACATGTCAGAGTTATAGTAATACATGAGATTTATATTACTGACCACATATTGAGCAATATTGTTTCTTTTCATAGGGACGATAGTTGTCAATAATGTCTTAGGTGTTTGTGGTATGGCTACTATTTGAATTGATCCTGTGGCTCCACTGTACAGATATAGCGGGGAGTTTATTCTAGATTTTGTATAAAGACTCACCTACATCAGAATCCTTTGTCTCATTATCTATAAAGACATTATCACACAAAAACAAAGCAACATTTATCAGACAATAACATTTAAGGCAAATATGAGTTTTACTTCAAATGGTGCCAGTTGTGTTGTTTTCCTACAATGTGTTTGGCTCCCTTTCAGCCCACCGTGCCAGCAGTGCTGGAGAACACTGTCTGTTTTTGTTCTTCGTTTTTTTTTCCACATCAAAGATAAAAGCACCGACCACATCCCTCTTCCCTATTAGCCCTTGCTCCTCAGTGCCGCCTTTGAAGATTTAATCAGTCAGATTTCCTTGATTAATCCTTTTTCATGTCCTTTCACGGTAAATAATTACAGAGTTTGATACGATCGCTAGCTGGATAGAGAGGACAGCATGCAGATTTCTGACAGAGTCCCCAGGTGCCTTCATTAGCCTGATTATTCTGATCCAAACACACTCCATCAACCAGTTTACATGTAAATAGGTTAATTTTATTCCCACTCTTCGCTCCCTCTGCAGACACGCTGTGTTTAACAGATGAAATCGTACCAAATGTTTCCTGTTTTATTCAGTCTCTACTTGTGCAACATTACTGTCAAATGTTTCATTTGCACACTGAAAAGGCTGTTCCAGCAGATTGTGTTTAACACATGACTGAATTTCAATTACTCATCAAGATCAGAAAAGCCAAACAGTGAAGGATCATGTCCCTTTTTCCACCACAGTATTTCCAGAAGGCTTTCGTCAGACTTCACAGTTACAACAGGTTGTCTAATGGTGACACCTTGTGGCCAAATACTCATCTCTCATCCAATTTATGATTTTACTTCAGTTAAAGACTTTCACCACTTGGTGGCAGTGCAATTCTACTCTCCTCATTTCTAGAGTTGCGCCTAACAAATGCATCACATGATAACCAAATCATTTCTTATTGGCATAAACAGAACAGTAAATTGCTTTTTCCAGAACTTTATTTGAAATGAGATACTTTGTTTGTGCCTGAGTCTCCAGCATCATCGGATGCTTTGTTTGTGTGCTAACGTGCACAATAACTGCATGCTGTTGTGCAGGAGAGGAGATGATGAGCTGCTGCCCCGACTGCCCCTCTCCCCGCAGGATTAGTGAGTTAATGCAACCATTCAGACACTGAGCTCCGATCAGCTGCTTAATACTGTTTTATCCCAAATAACACTACCATGCACGCAGTATGTGTGCTGTGTGTTACACAGACACATAATGCACATGCACAAACATACATATACCCACTTAATCCAACAGATACACTTTATATATGTAGTTGATTGTAGATTGGGCAGTAGGAAGCTGCAATATGAACAAAAACTCAGTAAATGCTTTGTAAATGGGTTCGTAATGTACACTCATTTTCTAGAACCATTTCCAGAGCTAAGTGAGCTTATACAAAAAATATGAATTTTCCATTTAAACCAAAGTAAATATTAATTTATTATTGGAAACTTTAGCAGTGACTTAAAGCCTTGGTTACACTTGCTATTAACTATTTTTAATTCTAGCAATTGAACAGTTAGCAAGTAGCACATTTCTCCCTATGATTAGTATCACTTCACCAGGAAACTACTTAGAATTGTTTACGTACCTGTAAAATAAGACATTACCAAAATGTTCCTTTAACCAGGAATCTGGCTCACTGAGATACAAAATGTCTTACAGAAGTGTCCTGGCTGAGAGAGCAATAGCACATGGAACATCGCTGCTGCCATCATGGGCTCATTTAGATCATTTAGAGTCACAGTCTCAGGGGTTAAGGGTCAAAAAGGGCGAATTCGGCCCTTTGTTTGTCTGCAGGTGAAAAAGTGGCCTTTTCAAATGGCAAATCTTTTTTCCTCCTCAAACATTGGTCTATCAACAGTCTATAATCTATCATGTGGATAAATCAGGAATATCCCACATATCCAGTGTCAGACGTCCTGTCTGTGCCTTCAAAGAGCAGAGAGATGCCCTGTTTTTGTTATTCATCCTGCCCCTTCAAAGATACTCCCTGGTTCCCTTGGTTAGTAGTGCAAATGCACTACAAACACACACACACTCGCACACACACAGGCTTATCCTAATCCTTGTGAAAACAAAGTGATATATTTCTCCCAGCGCAGGTCAAGCGTGGGATGTTCATCAGCATGTTTTTCAGGATTATGAGCATTTCATCCATAATATAACCTCAAACATCATACTTATCAAACACTCACTGTCCTAAAAGGAAAGCTGCGATGACTATGTGCAGAAATAAAAGGGAGATGAGTTGACCAGCAAAAAGTTGATTCAAATGGCGACCATGACTCTTTCAGCCCATTCCCACCAGTGAGCCATGACCCAGTGTGACCTTGTGACCCCTGCTAACTGACCTCTCAGTGGGTGGCCCTCACACTGACCAGCTTGGACCATGAATCAACCCAAGTGGCTGCTCTTAGATCAGATCTTTGTTATTTTTTTGTCATTGTCTTCGCCACTTTGACAGTACATTTCCACGCTGATATTTTTCTACTCAGTCAGTTGCTCTTTTTGTTATAATTTTCTCTTTTGCACCTGTTGTCATTAAAACGCACAATGTGTAATTTTCTACCCCAAGGGTCTCTCAATCAAAACAATAAAAGAGAGACTGAGTTTGGTGGTGTCCATTGCCGTCAATGCAGTCAGCTTCTCCAGGTTAGGATTCTTTTATTGTTCATCGTTCAGGAGGTTTTTTCCAGAAGCCAAACTATCCGCAGAGGTCTCCTCTCCAAAACGAACAGACTCAGTGAATAAAACCGGTAAAATTAGGGTTTCGCTGTTCGGCTGCTGCTAACATTTGCTCATCTAGACGTCCGATGACTAAATTCCTTCATCCGGTTAAATTTTTTAGTTAAAAGCAACTAAGATCTTTTAGTAAATTGTAAAAATATGGCTTAAAACTGGATAAAGAAGTACATGTATGACATCTTCTGGCAGATAGCCACGACACTGACACATGCACAAATGAAAACGGACCGTTACCTTGATTAAAATTACGGTTTGAACATTTTTGGAAACGTGATATAATGAAAGTACACAACTCAACAACATATATAACATAGGGTCTAGTTGTTTTAGACATTTTAATGTGGAAATGTTACGTATTATACCTTTAATGTTTCTCCATTACTTTTCAGTCCTCAGATTCACTCTTGCTTCTCCTTAAAAAAAGGAAAAGTCAGAGATCTCCAACCCTATAAATCTTGATTGAGATTGCATTTGTGTGTTCCTTAATGTATGTGTACAGTATATATATGAAAGGTCACCAGTATAAATGTACAGACATGTGTTTATTACATATGTGAGGGTTAAATTGTGGTCTGAGTGAATGTCAGGACAGGATTATGCCATCCCAGTGTCATTGAAGAAGGAATCTGCATGGCCGGGCAGCCATGTTAATCATAAATCTTTATCTTACAATCCTGCCTCGCACATCCGACCTTTCATTAAAAGATGGCCAAAGGATTAGTGAAGCTAAACCACCAGATCTGTGGGGAAAAATGAGAAACAACATCGTGAGTAAAAAGGATCCCTCGCTCTGCTGAATTGATGGTGTCATATATGACAAAAAAAAGAGTATGACATTCATTTTCTATGAAGACGACATCTATAGTGCATTAAGACGACATTCATAGTGAATTATGTCTCATGGATGCTCTTGACTAGTTATACACTAAAGGTTGACTGATGGGGCTTATAATACATTTTGACCTATTCTAACCTAAACAATCAACTGTAGCAAGGACTCATAGTATGCTATACTAGTCCATCATAAGTTATTGTATGCGTTAACTAAAGTGAAATACATAAAGATGCATCTATAATAATGCATGCTTCATCATAATGTTTCATTATTAGTGGTAAATAAAGTGTTAATGCATTTAAAATAATCTATGCTGCATCATAAGTGATTATGTAAGACGCCATGGTAAAATGTTTCTGCTTTAGCTATTTTATTTTACTGTCATGTGTTTTTAGAATAAGCAGTAAAAGGACAGTTGTTGATGGGTTGTTCGAGCACCCCGACTCACTGTTTCTTCCCATATTGAAATGTAAAAATGCATTTTGTTTTTTTCTTACTTTGAATTCATCGTATAGGTTTTATACCTTAACGTTCCTTTCCTAAAGCAGACACATTTTTACTTTCTCTCGATTTTGGCGTCTCACATAATAATCACGTATGACGCAGCATAGATTTATTGAAATGCATAAAACTTTATTGACATTGTTATTTAAGATGTCGAATTTGTTATTTGTTATTTTGTATTTGTCTTAAAATATGGTGTTTGCGTTATTGTGTTTTCTTTGTCTTCTAACATCTTGTGACCATGTTGAAAATAAGTCCTTCAACTTTAACGTGTTATTCTTTGGATATTTTTGGTTTCTTTGTCCGATAATCCATAAATAAAATCAATATTACAAAAAGTAAACACAAAATCCATGGACTGATTGATTTTTTAAAAACTTTTTAATAACATCAAATGTTTTAAAAGACAACAGAAATTAAAAAGATAAACACAAATGACATGGTGCCCAAAGCAAATCTGTTGGAAATTAGATATTCATTTTAATAATATCAACCTGAGAATGACATTTCTGCTTCTTCACCTTGATCCGTGTTTATTCAATACATCTTCCTTCTGTAGACAACAGCTTCCAAAGATCAGTTACATCGCGCTAAGAAATCTACCTCTGAATGTTTCGAGTGCAAAACATGAAATACTGTAATAAACAACAAAGAAAAGGACACAAAAGTAATATAAGGGATGAACTATGAGTCTAAGTAGCAAACAAAGAGAAGCCTTGACCACAAATATGTACAAAAGGAAACCAGACACACACCTGCCCATCAGAACAAAGCCCATATACACTGTATTAAATTAGAGAATAAATAAAAATACTATAAATTTATGTAGAATATCTGATGTTACCAAAGCTAAAATAGTGCTTATATCACAGTAACAGGACATCTGGTCAAAATGGCCAAAGTAACATTTTCTGTTTAACTTATTTGGTAAATCAGTGTTTTAAGAAAATGTATTGGTTTAAGTCAAGTATTTTCTCATTTTAACGTTCAGTATAACGTTTAATGTTCAGCCGTGCTATTCTAAGTGCACCAAACATGTAAAGGAACCATTTTTATTCTACAGTTCCTCCACTGGCAGAGAGACTGACGCTTCAGTCAGTGTTCATGAAGGACGATCAGTCAGGTTGTATTGATGGCTGAAGCAGAATCGACCGTCCTGATCCGTCTTAGTCTCTGTAGACGGAGGTGATCTGTCGGGGGGGCATGTGCTGTGGATGGTAGGAGTCATATGGCCCCTCTAAGTGTATGTCATAGCCGGTCTGAGTCTGATACAGGCCCTGCTCCACAGGGGAGGAGGAGTAGTGGTGTGGGGGTGGGTAGTGCGGTGAAGGCTCCTGTTTAAGCACCAGGTTGCTGCTGATGCTCAGAGGCGGTGTAGGGGGGCCATCGTACGGAGGGGTCCCCACACCGCCGGCATTGTACTCATTTGGCGAGTGATTCTCGTACACTCCTCCTTTCATCGCCCTCAGGTGAAGCAGGTGAGCAGAGTCAAACGTGCCGTATGGCGGGCTTGGCAGGCCTGGAGAGGAGTAGCTCACCACGCCACCGAGAGGAGCAGGTGCTGCCCGAACTCTGTGTCTGTCCTCAGGCCTCATTCCAGCACCAGAAGTCGGTCCCAGCTGCAAGCAGCCAGCCACCAGGTTGCTGGTGGGCTGCGAGAGGCCCTTACACAGAGTCTCCATGAAGCTCCTGCTCTCTGTGGAAAGGCCCCCCTCCAGGGCTTCGGACAGAGCGCAGATGTAGTTGCGGGCCAGCCGTAACGTCTCGATCTTGGACAGTTTCTGTGTTTTGGAGTGACATGGCATGATGGTGCGCAGGCTTTCCAGTGCATCATTTAGACCGTGCATACGCGAACGCTCCCTGGCATTAGCCTTTACGCGCCTCACACGGAAGCGCTCCTGCCGGGCCTTTGTCATGCGCTTTTTCTTGGGCCCGCGTCGTTTGGACTCGTTTTCATCCTCCTGTCCCTCTTCCTCATCCTCCTCGTCTTCTTCCTGTGCATCCTCACTCCCCATCTCCCCGTCCTGGTTCACTCCTCCAGCTCTGTAGTGGTGTGAGGAATTTGATGCGTCTCCATCAGGGGAGCTCATATCTCCATCCATCCACTGCAGAGGGCTGACGGCCTCCTCTCCCTCGCCTTGTCTTACATATGGCTTAATCATCATGGTACTCTAGAAAGAAACAAGAAAAACACGTTTGTCAAACACATGTGCTGTGAAAACAAAAACTTTTGTTCAAACACTAGTACACTTGTAGCAACAAAAAAATGGCAGTGCTCAAAAGTAAAACTTTTAAGGTATGTGTACTTTACTTAACTATTTCTATTTTAGGATACTCCACTACTTAACAGAGAACAAAATATGTTTATTTTACGCCCTACTAGTTATGTTGTATATTTAGATTGAAATGACAAGTTTATAAAATATGTATTGTTATACGGTACGTTAACTCAACCAGCAACAAACAAATCATGATGCATTGAAATATTGCATCCATGCTTTTACCTAAGTAAAGGATCTGAACACTTGTTCCACCTCTGAAAAACACCGGACAGCCTTTGTTTAGACTCAGAAACCTGCAGACTCTGGATGCTGTCTGCTCTAGCCAGTATGTATTGATTAAAAGATTATTTGGCAAACTGTCACAAAATCAGGTTTACACACGGCTGAAGGACGGGTGATATTAAGGTAGCTGTGCAAAAAAATCTGTTTACTGAATAGTTTATCTTCCCTGGAATTATTACAAGGCAAATGATATGGACTGCAGCTACAGCTGGGAGGACACTGAGCTCAAGTCACCACCATTTTCTTCTGGGAATTTGTTTTCATTTTGTAGCAACCAACAGGACATTCACATATTACAGTTAGTATTTTGTAGGTTTTAGATGTGAGACTATATTTCTCCACCTCACATTGTGAAGAAGACAAGCCTTAATTTGAGAAATTAAAATGTGCTATGTAATATAATTTAATAGTTAACGTAATACAAAGAAGATCTAATAATAAGAACATTTATAATGCTTTTTTAATGCTGATCACATTCTTTCTGAGAAGGTTAAGGAAGGACTCAAAGCCATATAAAGGACGTAACCTGGAGCCAGTCAGTTTAAGGTTTCATTAACCAATAATAAGAAATAATAAGAAAAAGCTAACTATTAAACTGTGCCTGCCAGCAGTCCTCAAACTATTTCAGCACCGGACAGTTCCCTTCCTGCCGCGCGCTCCTTCGCCACAGGTGTTGGACTCATTGACCGACACAATAATGCGCAGGGAAGGGATAATCTAAAGGACACTTTTGTGTTAAGAGATGAAATTGGAATTTTTGTACATGCATTATCTATTTGTATTCCTTTGCTCCCCCTCTCCTCCCCCTCTCTCCGAGTAATCCCTGTCAATTTGTGAACTAGTAATGCCCCGGCCCGGAGAGATAAAGTCACGGACAGGACTTCAATCTGGGGCATCGCAGGATTTTCTCCGTGGATGAAGCGACGACCATGGGATTAAATGAAAGATCGACGTCCCCAGATCAGTGACAGACGACTGAGATTGAATTGAAATCAGACATTTCCAAACGCAGTAATGCCTTGCCACAAATTGCATGCTTGAGCCGCTATTTGCTAAATGTCGCTATAAGAATAAGCCTCTTCTCCATGTTGTTTTCATTAGATGTATTCATTGTCCGTTGACTTGAGGTGTTAAATTGTCCTGTGGCAAAATGTTTTGTCAAAACTTAAAGAATAAATACCTGATGCGATTGACTATAAAGGTCCTATAAACTCTTCCATGCTACATATATCATTTTGACATTCTCTTTAACACATACCCGTGCTGAAGTATCCCGGGTCCTCCTCAGGAAGTTTGGAAGATGATACTTGTCTTTCACAGTTTGGTCTCTTGTCCCCTGTCACACTGCGGTGAAGTGTCACTGTCTCCCTGCGCAGAGCTGTCTCACAGAGTCTCAGTGTGGGTCACTCTGCGGGGACTCTGGGTTTTAACCTCCACATTAAAGCTCCTCCTCCCACTCCCATCCGAATCCTGCTGACGCGCTTGAGCTCACGCGTGGCCGGCCCGTGGCTCGAATCCTAGCAGCTCCACTTGTGTGTGTGTGTGTGGGTGTGTGTGTGTGTGTGTGTGTGTGTGTGTGGGGGGGGGGGGGGGTCACTGAAACTCTCCAGACAAACAGGAGAGGCCCGGGCTTTTGTTGCTTCGCGAGGGCGGCCGCCAAATCCTCAGCAGCACGTTTGCATTGAGCGGAGGAGAGACGCGCTCAGGCGGCTGAGCCTAACTGTATGTGACAGCTTGAAGTTGCGTGTGAGCAGGTGTTTGCTCCATCCCCTCTTCCATCCATCCATCCATCCCTTTGCACTGCGGAGACAGGCTGTTGAACAAGTTAATTTCACCCAAGTGGCAGCTCTGACCAGACGGGATACATTTGGTCGCATGAGGTCTGCAGTTACATCAGTTGTATCTCTGGGACTCATTAATGGCCTCTTCTCTCTGCACTATGTAGGTCCATGCCGTCTGCACCTTAAATCACCATAACCCATATTGAATGTTCTAGCAGAAAGTACATTTTAAATGCCAACATATAAAATATACTCAATTACAAGTAGAGGTTTTGCCTTCTATTTTTAACTCTGGGTTGATTATCCATATTATTACAATATTAAAAAACTTTATATACTGTTGCATCATATTTTATATACTGATCTAAAGGTCTGTAAAGGGCTGGGCGATAATTAAATATATGGAATCTGATCTTGATGAAATTATATATCAAGCTTTCGTGATATACAATTACATGCATGTAATGACTCAAAACTCTCATTTAATCTTATCAAACTGAGTTCAATCAAACTATTGTTTTAATGTGATTACTCTGCATTAGTGTGTATGCATGTAAACATATAGTCTAAAGCTGGAAATACTTTTAGTTTTCTCTGTACAGTAATTTGAAATGTCCTTAATTAAATGAGATACAAACTATTTATTTAGTGAATAACCAGAAACATGCTATATCGTGTTATATGTCGATTTCGAGATATGAAATTATCGGGATAGAAGATTTTGGCGATATCGCCCAGGGCTAGATTTGTATGACCGTCTGTAGGGTTGTTCGCAAAAGTTTATTACGACCCATATTTACGTTTGTAAATGGCGCTCTCTAGTCGTCGTAGTAATTATGATGGGAGGAAAGGAAGAAGCCTGGTGTGGTACTATAAAATGTGCAAATATCCAGTGGCTGGTGGATGGGTCAAACACATGACTTTCTTCGAGGAGGCCAGAGTTTGTGTCTTGTCCAGCACAGAGTTTCATTATTATCAAAGCACATACTGTAGATTTGAGTGACATTTAAAATGATCAGATAAAACTTCAGTAGTCTTGAGCCCCACCCGACGCTGACTCAAGTGACATCACTTGAGGTAATTTATCAGACTTCATGCAGCTCCCTCTGCAGCCACAAAGCGTCGTATACAACATTTTTCACATATGCAGTAATACTTCTTAAGATCTGTAAACAGACGTTGACACGTTGTGTACAAATGCCTCAACATAGTACTTAATGCATTTAGTTACATTCCATCACTGGTGTTTTTCAACAGGCCAATAGCTGTATCATCATAAAGCAAAGTTCCCTCTGCTGGATCTAATGATGTATGTTATACATTTTTTGATTTTCTTTTAGGATCCTGTAAGTTTGTAAAGTTTAGAAAAGCATCTTTATATTTCATATATCCAGGGTACCAAAAGTTGAGTTGTCAAAGGCTTTAAATGCTTCTCAAGTTACTTTGATCATTAAATCAAACTTTAAATTTGCACTTGTTGATCAAATCAACTGAAACACATAAAAATAAATTACTCACGCAAAATATATCTGAGCTTTTGAATTAACCAAGAAAGAAACAAATGGGTTTGTGGAGTGGTGGCTCTTGACTGTAACATTCAGGAGGGAGGCCTAAACACCCAGGCACTGATTTAAAAATATGCAAAAGATTCTTATGTTTAAAGTTGTAGATTTGACATATGCACATTCAAGTATAAGGATACATTTAGAGCTGCAACTAACGATTATTTTCATTATCGATTACTCTGACGATTATTTTATAGATCAGTCAATTAGTTTTCTCTCAGTTTCTCAAAGTGATGTCTTTAAATGTTTTGTTTTGTCATTCCAAAGCCCAAATATATTTAGTTTATTATGATATAAAACAGAAAAAAGCAGGAAATCTCCATATTTCAGAGGCTAAAAACAAAATGTTCTGACATTTTTGCATGAGAAATTACGTAAACGATTAATCGATTATCAAAATAGTTGGTGATTATTTTTCCGTCAAATGACTTATCAATTATTTGACTAATTGTTGCAGCTCTAGATAAATTAAATAGTAAATTATGAGTTAATAATTCATAATTTAATGTTCTGCGACAACAACAGGATATCATGTTGACCCTCATCGTCACTGATCGGGGACCAGAGAGACAGAGAATTTGCATGATTTAGAAACAGAGCACCACATGCTCTAACAGGGGTCTGAGGTATCTGCACACCCAGACTATGTGCTTCTCATTCACTCCCAGGCCGACCACCTACCCCAACGCTCCTCCCCGTGGGTCTCTGCATTTACTATTCCACACCTGCAGCCTGAAATGGGAATAGCAGAGCCGGGACTCTTGCATCCCAGGAGTGGGACTAGCAGGGGAATATGATAGCTGAGGCTTTTGAGTCCCCATTGCATATACTCATAACACCCTTTATGATACTAAAATACATTAGAATTTGTATTTTATTTAGATTTAGGGGTATGAGTTGCACCCCAACTTGCTAAATACAACATTTGTAATGACGAAACTGTTCTTTTTCCCTCATCATTTTTCTTTTCAGTTTGACCCACTTAGTGTTTATAACCCAGTCTTCATGTTTCACAAGTGGTGCTCAAGTGTAGTTCTGTATGTATGCCTTAAAGTCCCCAGATCCCTCAGTGCTGACCGCACATGATGAAGTCCTGCTGCAGATGGCCTTCCCTTAAACAAATCTCTTCTGTGGTTCAGATGCTCATCTATTCTCCACTGGCTGCTCAGCTCACTCAGCATGTTCACATTGCTCAGAGGACACTGCCTCACCTTTTCTAGGTATGTTCGTGAGATGGGAATTATAATAAAAATACCAAGGGCAGATAAAACTTCACTCCAGTACACACACAAACATGACCTTCCCATGAATCCCCAGTGAATCTGTTTGTGACAGTTGGGGAAAGTGGGCTTTTTCCATCTGTCATACTGGAAGTCCTTTGAGAGATGCCAACGCCACAGCATGAGGAGTGTGTGCATGTTAGTGTGTGCGTTTAGGCAAGTGCAGCAATCAAGTACATTTTCCTGCTGTAATATCAGCAGCCTATAACAAGGTCACCTCAATGGATCAAGACTTTATCTCTCACTCTGCACGTCTACTTCAAATGACAATACGGTCATCAAATTGTTCGGAAAGCACAAATAAAACTCCAGAGAATGAACGTTGCTCCGTATTTCATGGTCCCGCATCAACTTTAGAAATGGCTGGCATCTAAGCCAAAACTTGAACCTCCCTCCAGCCCAACACCGACCCTGGGGAGACAGGGGTGATGTTGACCATGTGTCCTACTAATCATCTCATTGATGGACCCCACTACTGGGTAAAATAGACACCCCCCTCTGCCTGAACCCCTAAACCCCCTTAACCCTTCCCTAAACCCTCTGTTGGCCCCCCGTCGTGCGTGCTCATTGGCTGACCGCCTTCAGGCGTCCCTTTTCCTCGGGTCCATTGTCTGGCCCCATAAGCAGCTTTGTTTCTGCATGTGCAGCTGGGCTGGCCCGCGCAGCCATTAGCCACAACACGCTAAAAGGAGAGCGGGATAATATAATTACAAAACAAAAGTCAGGTGGCTCACGAGATCTGCCAGGAGAAGCCCATTTGAGGGAGATGCGAGGACACGCTGGCGGGTGGCCAGCTATAATTCGATTATGAAGTTGTGTGAGTGACAAAAGAAACAATTGAATCTTTTTTTTCTTTTATTTGCCCACTGTGGTTTAATTTGATTCCACCGGGGCTTTAAAAAGAAGGCAGTGTGAAAAGAGAGAAGATTTACTCTTCTAATTTCTAGAGTCAGCAGCTCAGAAAATGTAATATGCTCTGACAAAAAGCGAGAGAAATTCTTCCCTGGGCTAATGTTATTGTTGCTGCAACACTTTGACTGCATGTGAGGCCCAATTCAGATGAATCGCTGAAGTTTTCCTGCAATCTGACTGGTCTTGTGCTCTTGTTTTGCATGAATGCACACAGACTAGTGGACAATGGGATCAGTAGCAGATCCATCTCCTGTTATACTTTCTTCAAACAGGGCTGCAAGTGTGTCCCCCTGTTCTGTCGGCAGACCAGAATTTATCCTGTTAGTCACCCTAGATGAGTGAAAGAATAAAATCAACCCCCATCCCAGCTGGACACACACACACACACACACACACACACACACACACACACACACACACACACACACACACACACACACTTAACCCCACACTGGGGAGTTACACACACAGCTTTATGGACAGCTGATAAGAACAGGTTTAGCTGGTGGCTACTGTTTGAAGCAGGTCAAGCAGAACAGGATCTGTTAATGTCTTTTTGTTTCTATAGTTCATACTGCAAAAGACTGCATTTTGGGGTTTTTTGTTTTGCTGTTTTATAAGACAATAAGCAATTGTGTCAGATGCACACATGCTCTTACTACTGAAGGGTTGGTGTCAGTATTGTGCCCGCTCAGGGTGTGTAAACTCCCATTTTTTGCCCCATTAGGCACAGTTTGATCGTGCCCCTGGGAGAACACCACATTCTGTTGGGCAGTAAGACTGTTCACGAGAGGTTACACTGCAGATTAATCAACAGTCTGGTTTAATGTTTATTCGTACGAGTGTTAGAGTGACGCCACTTCTGAAAGGAAGCAATGTGCAAAGATTGTTTTTTTCCTTTTGTTCCTGCTTTAGAAACATTTGGGGAATGAAAATAAACTGTTGGGATACATTTTGTATCACCACCACAAAAGTAAGGGCTATAGCTGATGATAGACAGGAAAGAGAGAAAGGAGGACATGCAGCAAAGATAAGGACTCAGCCTTTCTTTTAACTTTCAAACAGAGTTTAATTAAATGTATGAAGACCTCTCACTGAGAAAAGTTCTTCTCTTGGGAATATTATTATTCGAAGCGTTTGCATCATGACTGTAATGAAACACTTATTATTTAGCAGATGTCAGCTTCACTTTCAGGGGGTTGCAGGAAAGGCAGATCCGATGTA
Source organism: Cottoperca gobio (assembly GCF_900634415.1). NCBI lineage: Eukaryota > Metazoa > Chordata > Actinopteri > Perciformes > Bovichtidae > Cottoperca > Cottoperca gobio. The sequence goes on from NC_041359.1 coordinate 18,717,475, forward strand.
CTTCTTTCCATCACCATAGAAAGAGTTTTCCCAGGTGTAAGTTTGGATAATGAGCTCCCTCCCTCCCAGGCTCAGACGACACCTGCGGATGATGGACGATTAAAAAAAATCTGAATCGGGAAAGATTCATATGCAAGAAAACTTCACAGGACACGGAGGCAAACTCACTGCTTCCCAGGGCGAGTGATGTAGCAGAGGCTGTATAGGGCAAAGTCAAATTCAGGGCTGCAGCCAATGACTGCAGAACCGACCTGCTTGAAGTAGCCGTCCCACATGAACTGCATCCCCATGACATCAGGGTAGGTAGTCCACTGAGAGCAGGGGAAAGAAAGAGGGTAAATGACGGGAGTGCCTACACATGTCACAGTTTAATCAACATGTCCAGGTCTGTGTTGTGGATGCTTACAGGCCCATTGAAGCTGTGGCTGTAGTAGTTCAGCTTTCCTTTTTTCTCAAGAAGATAAAACTGGATCCAGTTGTGGAAACCAGACACCTTTCCTCCCTTGACCTCTCCTATAACACAATGTGTTTCTTAATATTCACCCCAAAAAAAAAATTTTGGGCAAAATATCTGCGATATTTGAAAGAAGTCTGCTCCATCCGAACCCGCAAAGATGTGTTCAAAGCCGCTGGAGTCCATCTTGTTGTTGTTGCGGGAGTACAGACCAAACCACATCATCGTCAGGTCCTGAATGAACGCTTGCTCTGATGCATAGATGCCTTAAAATACAGAATAACATAAAGTACACTTTAAACACTGTGTCAAACTGTGAGGGAGAGCCATGAGGCAAACAATGGGCTCAAATTGTAGCACACAGCTTACGCACTGACTCCATGGCAACATCATAGGCTACATCTTGTTTACATCTTTCAAAGCATTATGGGGATTGTAGTTCCAAAATGTAGAACAGAAGTTATCCCCCAAGTACAAATAAGATAAAGAATTATAAGAGCAGTGACTAAATCTATGTTCATGTTGCACATACTGTAGTGTGAAGGTCACTTTTGAAATGTAACAGGTTAGAGATCACCTGTTACAAATTATGTAATAAGTAATGTTACTATTTTAATTACTTTATCAAAGTAATGTAACTCATTACCTTTTATTACTTTTACTTTTCTAACAAATGTTTTAAACTGGGCAATAAAGCTGAAAAGTCCTTCAAACGTAAACCTCACCACAGTACTCAACACTGAAGACTTTTATTGAGAGCTCTTCGATATAACTTGACAGGAACAGAGCAGTAGAGTTAATGTTATATTCTACAAGTGGAAATAACATATTCGGATGTAATCCCTTTGTAATCACCAACATTTTGATTTAATACATATTTTTTTCTCAATGACTATAACTGAGTACATTTCTTTTGTAATTTAATGGCTGTTACATGTAACTAGATACTAGATGTAGCTGCTACGTAGTTACCCTTGGTGTAGAGGAAAGCAAACAGCTCTCTGCCCAGCTCAGTGTTGGACATTGTCTCCTTGACGAAGGCCTCCTGCTCAACCAGCTGCTGAGCACTGAAGTCTTCTGCCTGTCCGGTCATCCTGTCGTAGTTGTCCAGCACAGCCAGGAGAGCAGCGTAGGTGGGTCTGGAGAACAGAGCCTCCTCGTCCAGGTATTGGAACAAGCTGGAACCACAAAAACAAACACATGATGACACAGAAAACGAGGTAAATACTCTACATCCAGATCAAGAGGATCTTCTCACTGTCCAGAGGAGAGATCGTTCTTGGAGCTCGTCTGAGAGTCGGGCACCAGAGCCTGAGGGTCAATGATCAACTCTGAGGCTGAAGCCTTGTTTGAATCCAGAACATAAAGCGTCTCAGAGATGGCCATGATCTCAGCATCAGTGATCACATCCCCTCCACCTCCACCTCCACCTCCTCCGTCACCTGCAGAACATCACAAGCACACACGTAGATAATGTCTTTAGTGTTGTTAACATGAAGGTGATGCATGCATTTCTGTAGCACATGTGGTATAACCAGTGGTGGAAAGTTATTAAGCTATTTACTCAGGTACTTAAGTACAGATTTGAGGTACTTTACTTCCATTTTATACTTTAAACTTATACTGTACAACATTTCAGAGGAAAATACTGTACTTTTTACTTCACTACATTTATAAACAGACCGTATAATCAGTACATACATTTGAAATACTATAATAGATTCTTATATATATGCATTATTAAAGGAGTTCTTCACCCCCAAAATGATCATTTGTATGTCAATTACTCACCCCATGTTGCCTTGAATATGTGACAAAAACATTCTTGATCAATTGAAGTAAATGTGGCCTGTGTTTAACAACAGCACAACTATATCAAAACCGTACTATTTCAAACACAGTGTTTTGAATAGTACGGTTTTAGCAAAAATGCATGTGTTTTGGAAATAGTGAGCATACCACTGTATACGTACATGTGACTTGAATTATAGACTTGGAGTTGTGTGAGAGCTTGTAAACAGATGTTTGGATAAGTTTTGTCGTTGTTAAACGCGCCCATTTACTTCATTCACCAAGAACTTTCTCTGTTTTTTGATTCTTCGTTCACTGTGGAGGCAAAACAAGGTTTAAGAATTCAAGGTAACGCGGGGTGAGAGATTAATATACAAATGGTCATTCAGTACTACAGTACTACAGTATATAAAATATAATAGTTTGACTGAGCTCCACCTCGAGCAGCTACAACATTAAAATGTTGAGGTACATTGTGTAGGTAATACATGTGTATTTTTGCTTGAGCAAAATGTTGAAAGTAAGACTTGTAATGGAGTATATTTATATTGCAGTATTGCTATTTTTATTTAATCAAAGGATGTGAATACTTCTACCACCACTGGGTATAATTACTGTAGAAAGAGGGAGCAGGTTATGAGAAGAGCACACTGAACCCTTTGGTCGTTCAGAATGCGTTTTATAGCACAACAGCGACACCTGCTGGTCAGACAGTGAAAGAAGACTTGACCAAGAGAGGTTTCCCAAACAAGAAGTATTCATCCACTTGAGTAAAAGTACGAATACCATAATGTCAAAAATATTCCTTTACGAGTAAAGGTTCTTCATTTAAAATTATACTCAAGTAAAAGTAAATAAGTATTATCAACTAAATATACGTGAAGTATCAAAAGTAAAATGACTAGATTTGCAAAAAAGTCTGTGCCATTGATTGATATGTTGATATATATTATAATAAATTACATTATTAATACTGATGCACCAATGCGTACGTAGCATTTTGCTGCATTTTGGTGGAACTGCTAACAACTCATAGATATCTGACTGTTTTCAGGTCGTTGGACTGCTGACTGCGTAGATTCAGTGTCCATCATGGGAAAGTGAGCAGGTGTCATAAGTAGCTGCTCAGGAAACACAAACAGATAGAAACTAGCTGGCACACAGTGTACTGTGCGGCATGTGAGGCGGGGACAGCTACACTTGGTCGGTCTTACTGTCACAAAGGTCTGGGTAGTCGCTGCAGCAGTTGTTGTGCTGGCCGCACTTGGAGTTGCAGTGGCACTCGTTCTGAGAGTTGTATTTCTCTCCACATCTGCCTTTACAAGATGTGGCTCCAGCTAGAAAGGAAAAGAAACACACTTATTTTTCTACAAGTCTACAATGTGTTAATGATACAACTAAAACAAATCTGAGCAGATGTACCATAATTAAATCATTTTAACAATAAAACATTTAGCTTGTATCTTAACATGAATACATCTAGTTTTATATTAATCTGCATTTGTTTAAAACAGAGAACATTGTGCATTTTTTCCTTATCAAGATGTATTTACGCAATTCCAGCAAAGTACACTCACACAACAAACAAAGATCTTGTTTTGTTTACTCTGTTCCAATAGAAGTGGGAGGACCTTCACAAAACTAGTACAAGGATGGGATTAACTCTTACAACAAAATGAAGGTTTTCTTATCCTCCTTCATGAACAAAAAACTATGGCACCACAGAAAAAAATGGTTAAAAGTTTTTCTTGAGGTGTAATCAATCATCCCTTCATGTGTGCTTGTAAGCAACTACACTTTCATAATAATCATTGCAAAATACTAATCTCGCTTGATCTTAATAATACAATTAAATTGACATTACTTGCACATTTATTTACTACGTACAGAAAGTAAAGTACTTTATAAAAAGACTAGGCTTATTTTGCATAATAATCTGATGCAAAAAGTTCTCTTAATTTTTGTTAAATATATCAAGCAGAATATTTTTTACCAGTGTTGTTATAAAACATGATTTTTCCACTCACCTTTACATACGTCGGTGTAGTCCGAACAACAGTCTCTGAAGCGCTCACAGGACGTGTTACACTGACAAGAGAAACTATTGTCTGTTCCATAACCACACCGACCCCGACACGAGTCCAGGGAGTCTGAGAACCAACAGGACAGATTGATATCTTAATGACAATCCTGCATCTAACTGTATTACATGGTTATACACAACACTGAAATCAGCGTTGGTAAAGCAAGCTACCAATTAATTCATACTGGAAGAAGTTGAACTACAAGCTACCTTATCAAATTGTCGATGCACTTGTTAAAGAAAAAGAGGGCTGGTGAAAAAGGGTTCAGTTACAGTAAAGAAGCAATAGTAAATTAATTTAAAAAATAGTTCCTGTCCTGTCACTTTCTTAGCCCAACATTGTTTGTATAGTTTCAGTCAGTAACTACACAAAACAATGGCAGAAAAATGTAAATTAACTACTTGAATCACTCCACAAATATGTAATGAACTACCAGCAAGCTACTGCAGAATATGGTTAACATGCAGCTCCCTACTCCCCAACACTGCCTGTAATAACAGCTGATGGTGATAATAGAGTAGAAAACATCTCATACTGCTGTATCCTTGGTGGAACAGGGTCGCCCAAAGTGCCAGGAGAGCAAAGACCTTCATCTTGGCTGCAACCTGAAAACAAGATTAACTGACTGTTATCACGCTGCTCCTTTTATAGCACGTTACACGTGACCAATCCAGACACTATTAGCATTAACCCAGTCCATAAGTCAGGATGTCTGACTCTCATCGTGATCATGTCTCGTGGAGTCGTCAGGTGGGACATCTTTACTTTTAATTGTAAGCTATTGTTCATAATAGTAATGAGCATTTGTCAGAGATTGATGATTGATATGTTGTAGAAAATGACGTCTAAGTAAATATTTCTTTTAAAAAGTGTAAATAAACCTTCCCTCTATCTCACCTCTGTGAAACTGCACACCTGTTTAGCACACAGGCGGAACTTTAATGTGTCAAAATAGAACCATGAACCACAGAACCTGTGATACTGACCGCCATCTTTTAATGTCATTGCTGTTACATTGAAACTATGAAGCTAAATGTCTCTTTGAGTCTATTGCACTTTAAGGCTATATTGCCCAAAACAAAACAAATATGAAATATAAATAAATTTACACAGAAGTAGCTGTTGTGCAAAGTTTGAATGAAGTCTTTATACAAATTATCAGTGAAGTCTATAATACTGAAATCAATATTATTGAGGAAAAAACTTTATTGTCTGGGCCGAGAAGGTTCAACAATCATACAGAGTGCAAGCAGTTTGGGTGAGGAAGAAACACTGTATATCTATTTATATCTCATGCATTTTAAAGACAGTGAGTAGAGATTGCAGGAGGTGGAAGATTCATACAGCTTATCAGCATATGATACAAAACAGAAACATCAATCATATTACCGAAACTACTGCGACCGAAACCTACTCCCAAAAGGAGTTGTTATACAGTTTAGAACCTCCTGTTACTACAGTGGAAAATACCTGACTGGTACAGTGGAAAAACTCATCTACAATATATACACATAAGAGCACAAAAGTCATATCAAGAAATGTATTTCTCTTGCCAAAATGACCAGATGCTGTATTTCACAGGTTTCATGCAAACTCAGTAAACTCAGAATAGCTCACCTGCTTCAGTGTCATGTTGAGGTCATATGTTTCCACACTGCAAATATCACACAGCAAAGATGCATGTAGGTCCTTTGAGGTATGCATAGAGTATACAACACAATGGGTATTTATATTCTGAGGCTTTCAGACGCTTTCAAACAGACAATGTCAAAGCACTCGACAATTGATTTTCTGAATTGCTGCCATGCTGTCGGTGCACTTTGAATTGCTTTTGTTCCTGAAAACCAGAAGTAGACAAAGTAATCAAATCTTTTATTTAAAATAAGAAATCCACAGTGTAGAGTTACTAGAAGTTAGTAAGTAAAAGTCCTTCATTCAAAATGTTACTTTAGTAAATATACTTAAAGTACAAAATGTAAAAGTATTTAATCTGCACAACAGCCCATTTCAGAATAATATATATTATATTATTGGATTATAATTATTGATGCATTATTGTTTTCATCACTTTATTGTTGTAGCTGGTAAAGAATGAGCTTTTTTCACCGAGGTATCAAAAAAGTTTATCTTAACCATTGACTTTATAACGTGAAGTGAAAGTATAAATACCACAATGTAAAAATATTTAGTTAAAAGTTACGGCCATGGATTCAAAATAATGCTTAAAATGATGTATGTAATGTAATTAATAATGATGTATTATAATTGGATCCTAATTATTGATGCTTTAATGTGTAAACATATTGTCAAATAAATGTATTGGTGTAAAAAAATACAGGGTGTGTGTGTGCGTGTGTGTGTGTGTGTGTGTGTGTGTGTGTGTGTGTGTGTGTGTGTGTGTGTGTGTGTGTGTGTGTGTGTGTGTGTGTGTACTCCCGCACTTTAGAGGGCGCTGAGCAGTAATAAGCAACTCTACGCTGAGTCTTTTTGTCCCTATACGGCTTCCGTACTCAGCGTGCCTTCAATGACATTTTGAGTTTACATAAGTCATTTCACTTCAAAACGGTGGAAAGATGTCTTTAACCTTTTTATTCAGAACAATTACGAAAGACCTTGCAAAGGTGAGCACATTAAGCTTTACACTTAAACGTGTTTTACACATTGTACCTGACGCTCGAGCTGTCATTTGCTTGTTTGTTAGTTTGCTTCCTTACTTTCTGATTCACCAGCTCAACGTTACTGGGCCACTTTCAATTAGTTACCTTGCTAATTCATTCTTATTTCATGTTTGGTTAGATATAATTATGGCAGGATATCTTGCTGGAATATTTTACTTAAAAATGGCATTTGTTGTGACAAAGTTGTGGTGCATGCGACTGTCTGGAGAGTAAGCCTAGGTCACTGTTTGAAGCTGCACTAACGTTATACACTGTGCGTTACACCTGCTCCCATCTGTCATCCTCAGGTAAGCTTTCGCCAGCATGTACAGTCCTTACACACAGGTTGTCATCTTCTGGCAGCTGAGAAAGCCCTCCTGATGAAAATGCGGAAAAACACCGGCTACACTTTCATGAACTGCAAGAAAGCATTGGAGAAGTTTGATAATGACATGGCACAGGTAACCTCTACCTGCACTCACAACACAATATCTATATGTTGGCTCTTGAAACCACTAGTTGTGTGACTGTGTTATTGATGTTATTTGCCAATCCTTCAGGCAGAGACTTGGCTAAATGAGCAGGCGTTGAAGGAGGGCTGGAGCAAAGCAAACAAGCTGGAGGGTCGCAAAGCCAAAGAGGGTCTGATTGGCCTGTTCATAGGAGATAAAGCTGCAGTTATGGTGGAGGTAAGGCCAGTGGTATACTGCCATAAACTGTCTTTTCATCCATTTTAAAGCCACATTTTCAAAACACACTTAGATCATGGTTGTTTTTAACTATATGTTTTAACCAGACAAAGGATTTTAGTCATCGGACGTCTGGATCTTAAGTTATCAGAGAAACAAGCTGAGCAAACGTTAACGACAGCCGAACAGCGTCGCAGAAACACTGATTTTTGTTTTGATTGCTTTATTCAGTGTTTTTACTGGTTTTACTCATCTACCCATGATGAGAGAAGGAGACATTTGTGGATAATTAGGTTCTGGTGAAAACCTCCTGAACTTCTGTATCTAAAAAGAAAGAAAATAAGAAAACACTGAGCTGCGTTGTTGTAACAATGATTTTTATTTCATTTTTAATTAAGATAAATTGTGGCTTATTTGGCCTTTTGTTTCATAGTACAGATGGATAGACAGGAAAGGGAGTCGGGCTCCTCCTTAGTACATGGGCTCTACCAGGTGAGCTACCGGGTGCCATGGAGTCACACTGATTTGAAGTTAATCTGCTTTATTCAGTGTTTTAACCTCCCGAATGTTGATCAACGCAGGAATCGTAACCGGGAGAAGCTGACTGCAATGACAAACTCCCATTATCCCACGCTACTTCACAATGTTTGATTGAGAGACACCTATTATGTGTTTTAATTACCAGCAGCATCTTTACTTAAGTTGATCACTTTCTAGTTTGTTTGACTGGTGGCATTCAACAATATCTGTCGTCTTTCTTTTTGTCTGCTTGATGCAGGTTAACTGTGAGACGGACTTTGTTTCCCGCAATGAGAAGTTCCAACAGCTGGTTAAGGAAGTGACATTTGCTGCCTTTGCTTTCCACCGGAATAAAACCCAAAGCCAGGCGGGATATGTGAAGGTAAAACCACTGACAGACTGCAGGAGTTGTACTGGAGGAGAGTCCCATAATGTCATGTCATTTTCTCTGAATATGTAAATATACGCAGAAAGAAGCCGGCTATATTGTTGGGGCTTTATAATATTATTTTATAATAATACTAATAATAATAATAATAATAATACTAATAATAATAATAATAATAATAATAATAATGAACTCTACTCAGCTGCTGTAGTTAGTTTGCTTTTCTTACTGTTAACTACTAAAAATATGTGTTGGGGGGGGGGGGGTATACACACACATGCACAAACAGAACCTTTACTAGTTTAATGACGCTGAAACAGAAATGCAACTTGTTGTAACTTGTTGCAATAATGATGTATGCCAGGGGTTCCCAAAATCAATATTGATTGCTTTGCTAGAAAATATATCTTCATCTGAACAGTTTCCCTCGGGATGAATAAAGTATCTATCTATCGCAGTTGAGCCCCCTCATAATTTGTGGACTTCCGACTTTATATTACCGTGAATGTGTGGGTGGTCGTTGTTGCTGTTGAGTTGTTGGTATTGCGTTTGTATTGGATCATTATGGAGCCAACTAGCAAAACAAGTGTTATACACGCCAGCATCATCTTCCCTGTGAGCAAGTAAAGATACCAAATCTAAATCTGTTGACAGAAGAATGTACATCCCACATATTTAAGACCAGCCCCGGTGGCGCAGGCGACCCACTTTCAAAGGCTTGCCGCAGCGGCCCGGGGTTCGAATCCGACCAGTGGCCATTTGCTGCATGTCATTCCCCTTCATCCAATCTTAAACTGTACTATCATTTAAGGCGTAAAAAGCCCACATTTGTTTTCCCAGCACTCTCGTCATCAATCTTTATTTTTAAATAGAACATGATATTCAGTCTTAGATGTGCGTCAAAGAATTTTCAAGGCAAAGATACTTTAAATCCACTGCAGCCAGAAGCTTCGAGTAATGAACCCATTTTCGAAACAATTGGCTGAAGTGCTTCACAAAAGCGTCATTTGCCCATCACTTCTTCACACACCTAAGCCATGCCATTATAATCACTCTGCCGGTTTTACATTTATTGTCCACTTGATGGCGCAGTAGAGCAAATGAAGCGCCATGAAGCTTCGGCCCTTGAGTGATGGAAAGCTTCATGAAGCTTCATCTCGCCATCACTAGTTATAAGCAATTCGTCCCATATACTACTTGCAAAGCGTTGGTAATGCTGTTTCTTTGCTCTGCTTTAATTCTGCTCACATACTTATTTATATATGTATACACATATTTGTTTTCAGAGTGTCCTGGTGGGTGATGAGTTAAACAAACTCAGTTTTGGTGAAGGAGCTTCACTTTCTGACCAGGTGGCTCTCACAATCGGTTAGTAAGGAAATGTTTCTTTATTTATCTTTCAAACTCATGCCGGTCAAAATTAATTCTTTACCATCTATGAAATGATGTATGTTTTTCTGAAATCAGTTTATTGTCAGTTTATAAAACAAGTTTCCTTCTTTCCTCCCAGGTCGCCTCGGGGAGAACATGTCAGTGAGGCGGGCTGTGATGGTGGGAGTCCCTGCTGAGTGGAACATCGGCTCGTATGTACACGGTGGTGTGAGCGGCCAGACTGAGGTGGCCATGGGTCGGTACGGCGCCCTGGTCGTATTCCAGGGTGGAGAGGAGGGAAAACGGGAATTTCTAGGGCGTAAACTGGGACAGCATGTAGTGGGAGAGGCCCCTGTCTCCCTGGGGAACATGGATGACCTGCCTTGTGGTGAAAGTGAGACACGCCTGCTGCCTCAGACCTTCCTGGGAGACCCCAGCACGACTGTGGCACAGTTCCTCAACGGTCATCAGGCTCGAGTACTTGACTTTGTCCGATTTCAGTGTGGCGAAACAACCAGTGAAGAAGCAAAATGAAGGGAGGGAAACAACTTATCTCAAAGGATTCTACACGAGTCTTCATTGAATATGAAGATGAAATGCAACTACTCATTTATTCTTGAACATTTAGACACAGTGGCATCATGAATTGCAAAGCAGAATATGTAGGTCAACCAGCAAATGATCAACGCTACAATAAAATGTGTTTTTCTTTTTTTTTTCTTGAAATCCTAGTCCATATTAATTTGTATATGCTACTCAGTATTGTGAATTATAAGATCTAAATGAACATCATCCTAATCATCTCATTTCTTTCATGTTTTAGTTCCTTTCATCCCCACTCATATTTATATGAGGTTGATTTCAAGAAAATCTTCATATTCTTCCTTGAAATTGTGCATAATGCAAAGAGAAAAAATATTTTTATCAAAACTCACGACAGATGCATTATTGTGTTCATCACTTAAAAAAATTATGTTTTTAAAATGTATATATATATATCTCAATAAAATGTAACTTAACCAATAATAATGATAATATATGCTAAGTTTTTGATTATACAGTATTTTGTATAATTCTGAATATAAATCTTTAAAGTAACTAAAGTTATCAAATAAATGTAGTTGAGTAGAAAGTAATATATTTCCCTCTGATGTCGTGCAGTAGAAATATAAAGTAGCAGGAAATTAAAAATACAAGTAAAGTACAAGTACCTCAAAGTTGTACTTAAGTACAATACTTAATGTAAATGTATTACATCGCAGCACCGTAGACAATATATGAATACATGGTATTTTAACCATATAACCATAATACATAATGTATGACACTGAAACTAAAGGTAATAGTAGTATTTCTATGATTATTTATTATTTCAGGGTTGGCCATGTTTAAATAAATAATAAACAAACATGGCAAGTACAAATAAATGCATACAATTAAAAAAAAATACATTAATGTGAAAATAATAAAAATGAATAAACAAGACAATAAACAATGCATAAATAAAGTCGTGGTGTAGCTTGTTGTAGCTGCACCCCTGCAAAAATGCGAGGGATGCAACTGTGAAATGGAGGCATGTGATTGGCTGTTGCTACACAAGCCGCAGTGACATCATCAGTGATGTAGGGACGGTGTCCTCCTCATTCACTCAGAGAAGATACGAGACCCTCGCCCGTCTGTCATCTAGCAGCCACAAACAGACATGGTGAGTAAAGATATTGTAGACTAATCTATCGAAATAGCTGCGTTTAATAGCTTTGCAATAAATCACATTGTTCTTCATTCAGACATTTTGTAAGCATCTAACCCAGTTAACGTTAAGCTAGCTAGCTGCGTATCTGTGCTGGCCTGCGTCATTCATTCTAGCTTTAAGCCTTTAGCAACAATCCTTTCCTTAACTGTACGTGAGCTTTAATGCAGGATTAACTTCAAGCATGTGAATATCACACTAACGCTATTCTGTGCCTTTTTAACCTCCACCAGTCTGACTTCACAGAGGACCAGATCATGGGTGAGTTCATATCTGATTAAGGATTTCTCTTTTTAATTGTTAAGGTTATATATACACATCATCGTTGTAATATTTGAAATAGGTTTATGAATTCGTCACTGTGACCCTGTAGTTTATTGTCTCTGCAAACCGCTGGACCCCTTCAGGTAACTCTGACAGACTGGGATAAAATAAAAGCGTTTTCTTACTGTGTGAGGTTCAATGTTGGTGTGTTCAATGCTTGTCACGACTTACACCTGACAGATAATGTCTGAATTCATCAGGGCCACAGAATACTCTACTAACCTGCAAATAAGTGTGTCTAATAAGTCATCTAATAAAGCATGTTGGAAATATCAACGTTAAATGTCTGTCATGTCAGCAGGCATAATAATAAAGATTATAGCAGATTATATGAGGTTTACTTCCTGCTGCCAGCAGTTGGCGCTATGATAGTAGCCAATATAGATGTCTTCAGGCTGGGACTCTTTAAGCAAGGGTCAATTTGAGTTGCAACAGTTCTGTTTCATGTCAAAACACGCAAGATGGACTCCACGTACACGGCAACATCTTTACATGAAGAATCTAAATTTGAACAATTTATCATCGCAAAGCTCTTTAGATCTTACCGACCAAGTCGTTCTGATTAATTCTCTAGGAGTTTGTTAAAGTAAAGCTCCTGAAAATGGCAGGATTGACTTCCTGTTGGGTCTACATGTGCCTACGAAATTTCGTACATCTAGGTGAAACGTACTGGAAAGGGCTGCTTCATTGAAACTTTGCAAGTAATGTATATTATTGTACTATACTGCTGAATCTGAGTTCTACCTCTCTGTCTCCACATTAGAGTTCAAGGAGGCCTTCCTTTTGTTTGACCGGACGGGTGAGGGGAAGATCACCTACAGCCAGTGTGGGGATGTTATGCGGGCCCTCGGACAGAACCCTGTCAATGCTGAGGTGCTCAAGGTCCTGGGAAACCCCAAGTTAGAAGGCAAGCCTCTAAATCACCAGCCACAACTAAAATAGACTAATGCAACCTACGTGCACAATTATAATCCCTCATTACAACCTCAGAGAATCAGTATGTGCTGAACTGCTGGGTTTTGGTTTGTTTGGGATACAGATATGAGCATACAAAGCATTTCTTTTATTACATTACATTTATTATTTGTTACAATTTCACTTCTTAATGAACCCTGTAAGGTCTGTATGAAGGTGTGTGTGTCAATGAAGATATGAGGATTTCTGCAAACCATGATGTGATACATATCATTAACTAGAGACCATCTTGCAATGGGATCATACCAGCCCCTTTCCCCATTCCATACCCCCCTACTTCCGGCGCCCTTGCTCAGATCACACCCGTCTGCGAATTCGGCCTTCATTGTGATCTCAACTACACATCACAAGTTGCGTTACTACATCTTCCAAAAGCTGTCCACAGACACAGAAAGACATATAAACACTTGGCCAAGTACTCAAACCTCTTCTATGGTAGTTCCTGCTACAGTAGGTGTCTCCAGAGCCACACTTTGCCATGATGACACACACACAGACTGACAAAGTGAAAACAAGGTGGTAATAAATTTAGCCTAAAGCTCTGATATTGTGAAAACTGCATTTCTACTTCCATTGTTTGCTTACGCTGGGAATAAAGAGACGCTCTCTAAATCCTGTTCAAGCTTACTGACATCAATACTCATTTCATAACCGCTCTAGAGACCATACAAACGTTCGTATTCATTCCCCTGCAGAGATGAACTACAAGATGATGGATTTTGAACAGTTCCTGCCCATGCTTCAGGCCATTGCTAAGAACAAGGACCAGGGCTCCTTTGAGGACATCGTAGAGGGTCTGCGCGTCTTTGACAAGGAGGGAAACGGCACAGTGATGGGAGCAGAGCTGCGTCATGTTCTCACTACACTAGGTAAGTCAACACACAAAGATTTGTCATTAATCCTAATCTAGTTGAGCTGACCTCTGTCTGTCTGTCTGTCTGTCTGTCTGGCTGGCTTATTATGCAAACTAAGATCTGTGCCAAGAACAATGTAAACCAGCGTAAACAAGCATTTTGTCTCCTGTCAGAGTTCTTCTTTTGTTTATTTTTACGTTCTATGATATGACTTTTGATTTACATGGTGATTCTTTGTTTGTCGAAGGTGAAAAGATGTCAGAGGAAGAGGTGGAGACTCTTTTAGCGGGACATGAAGACGCTAATGGCTGCATTAACTATGAAGGTAGAACTGCACACTCTCTGGAAAGATGCACTCACATTACTCTTTTTCAAGTCCTACACTGTGCGATATGCGACACTACTATTGTGGACGTACATAACAACGAGAGTCATTGTGTTTTTGTGTCACACTGACAGTCAGTGTTCTCGCCTCCCAACCTTAGTCCGCCCCTTCATGTCTGGCTGAGCAGACGGTATAAGCAAACCTCTGAACGCTCTCCTGACTGCAGATCTCCTGGCTCATCACTGCACAGGCTTCACTTTCATCTAGATTGAAGAAGGGAGACAGTTTGTACACGTCGTAACATGTGTGCAGTGTAGCAGGTTTAGTTTCAACAGCTGCTTAAAGGTTCAATGTGTAATTCTGACCCACCTGCTCTAAAGAAACAGGGGGCAGTATTTCACCTCTGAACTGGGTCCATACAGTTTCCAATGTTTATATTTTAGTTGTAATATTTTGGCATATTTATTGTATTCTTATGTATTCTTTATATTGTGTATTACATTTACTCCCGTCGGTCAGTCAGCGGGCAAGAATACAATTCTACCAAACTGCTGAAACTCTGAGAACCGGTCAGAAAACACTGCTGTCTTGTAATGTGCACGTGGGGCTTCTCCATCTGTGTTCACTGGGCACTAGTGTTATCCGGGGGCTGTAGTCTGTGTAACGTTACATTGGACTAAATTCCTTCCTGCAGCTATCGTTTTAAGTTTAAATTCTGGTATATGTTACACATTGAACCTTTGAGTCAGCTAGAATCATTCCCCCACAGCATCATGCTAAAGGTGACGGCCGAACCTGGTAAATCAACTATAAATCCTTAACCAGAACAGTAAATGGATCCGGCTTTGCAAATTATTTCAAAAATGTACCCTTGCAATTAGAAAACTTTAAAAGAAATTATTATAGCTTCTTCTGTGACCTATGAGCGTTGGTGATGTCCTCTGATCTTTCATTTTCTCACAGTGGTCCTTTGCCTCCCCTGGCTCGAGCATCCCTGCATGTTTCTATTCGGCTCCCGTGATCCACATCCACTGTGGCTAGGCCCGTCACGCTAGAGACTTTTGTTGGGTGATATATTGTCCCAGAAATAATTGCGATATCATTATTGTTGTCATTTTAAGACAATTTTATACCTCTGATATATAATGATAAAATATAGCTTCCTGGTACAAGTAAACCTTTCAAGAGCAATGAACTTTCTGACTACCATATATATATATATATTTATATATATATATAATATATAGATGGAGAGTAGATAGAGATAGATATGTGTATATGTGGATATAGTGGATATATATTGTATAATGTGTATATATTTATATATGTATATATAGTATATATAGAGATAGAGGAGAGAGGACACAGACACAATAGAGAGAGACACAGACACAGGATAGATAGAACATTACACATAGGTAACAGAGAGCGAGAAGATATAAAGAGAGAGAGAGTATATACAGAACACATATGAGACAGATGAGAGATAATATATAACACATGTAGATATCTAATACACACATATACATAATTATACATACAACATTTACATAATAATAATAGATTTTTATATATACACCATATATATATATATTTATATGATGTTCGTATGTATGTATATAATATGTAGATATATATAATTATGTATGTATGTATGTATGTATATACTATATATATATTATGTGTATTGTTATGTATGTATATATATATATGTGTATCGAATATGTATCTATATAGAATCGTGTTGAATATATAGGATATATGTATTTGGTGCTGTATATAATATTATATATCTATCTATAGCGATCTATATGTGTTCTTATATGTATCTGTGTGTAGGTCTCTATCTATATAATGTGTATATTATCTTGGATATGTGTGTATGTAATATCTATCCTATAGTGTATGTATATTATATAGATTATCTATATGGATCTATCTGTGTGTATTGTCATCTAGTATTTATATGTATCTGTGTGTTGTAAATATATTCGCTATATTATATATATAGGTGTTATATATATTGTGTATCTGTCATTGTGTATGTTACTATAGCTCTGTCGCTGTTGTCTGTATAGAGATCTATATCTAGCTGTGATATATCCTCGCTATTATATGCTAGATAGGGGGAATATATATGTGTATGTATAATAATAGATATGCAAGATATATATATGTGTACTAGAATAGATTATAGGTATGGGCCGTATCTTGGGAGATGGAGAGGGGCGGAGAGATAGAGAGAGAGAGAGATGAGTATGGATGATAGAGAGATAGAGAGAGAGAGAGCTAGATAGAGGAGCGAGCGCTGAGGGAGATTGGATGGAGAGGGAGAGAGAGGGCGAGAGAGGGAGAGAAGGGAATAGCGAGAGGGAGAGAGAGGATAGAGGGCGAGAGAGAGGCGAGGGGAGAGAGAGATGGAGGAGAGAGGAGAGGGAGAGAGCGGGGGAGAGAGAGAGAGAGAGACTAGAGGTAGAGAGAGACAGAGCGCGAGAGAGAGCGAGTAGTAGGAGAGAGAGAGATGGGATGGAGAGGGAGAGAGGAGAGATAGGAGAGGGAGGAGAGAGAGACGAAAGACAGAGAGAGAGAGAGAGACAGAAGAGAGGAGAGAGAGAGAGAGAGTAGAGAGATAGAGAGAGAGAAGAGAGAGAGAGAGAGAGAGAAAGAGAGGAGAGAGAGACGACGACGAGGAGAGAGAGAGAGAGAGGAGAGAGAGGATATATATAGATATAGATATATATATATATATATATATGAGATTAATATAGATATATAAATATAGATAGACATATAGATATATAGATATATACATATATATAATATATAGATATAGTATAATATATATATATATATATATATATAGAGATATATATTATATATATATAGATATATATATATATATATATATATATATATATGATATATGTGTATGTATATATATATATGTGTATGTATATATACATATACATAATAAACCCACACAACCAAAACAATTTGTAAAATGGAGCTGTCAACATAAATTGTAAAGTAACAACATATGAGCTATACGTTAAATATAAGTAACAACAACAACACTTAAACCCAAAATGTTCCCACACCGGATCTGTGACCGATTAGTGGATAACGTACAAATGATCGATGTCATGTTCCTATGTCGTCGATAACGTAATTCTCGTGACAGGCCTAACCGTGGCTCTGAAAGAAGAACAGCTGTATAGACACAAATTGAAACGGTAAAAATACTAAACGCTGCAAAAGAATGATTATGTGTTAAATGTTCTCCTTCAGTTGCCGGACATGTGGCCACGCTACACCTTGATACTTATGTCTGAATGTATTTCTTATCTTCGCAGATGTCTGACTGCTTGCCCTCTTTGATAGGTTCGGATAATCCTAGTTTCTGGTCCTGTCTGCTGGCGAGGAGAGAGCAAAGTGTTCCCGCTGACAGATGTTGTTTGTGAAGTGTGTTTCTGCTTTTGTCTGGCTTCAGATTGAATCCTGATGTTGTGTTTTTGTGTGTTTCCTTCTCTCTCGTGACAGAACTCGTCCGGATGGTGATGAGCGGTTGAGGATATCAGAAACGCACTTCCAGCTTTAACTTTCTTCCTGATTGTTTTTGTATTGTTTGACTCGTCCTGCCCGTCCAGCCACGTCCTCCTCCCTCCAACAAGTCTGTCTTTTCTTTTTCTTTTTGACATCTTTTTATCTTATTTTCAGAAGTGCCTTTTCTGTCTAATGTGAAGAAACCCTTTCATCTCATTTTCAGCCTCGCAGGTACAATCAGCGCTTCTCCTTTGTTAATCAGCTCGTCAGTCTTGTTATCAACGTCTTGTTTTGTTTTTGTTTGGATGGATATGATAATGACACATGTTACATCTAACAGTATGGAATAAAAATCCTGCTTTCAGCCTCTGAGTCTTCTGCTTGGATCAAATATTTCTTAATAGGTTAAAGATATCACACATTACAAAACATTACAATAGAAAAATATTAATATCAGGAAAAAGTAGAATATGAAAAACATTAGCAACGTATAAACTTCGTTGATGTACTGTTGGCTAGATTAATTACGACAAACCATCAGATTATAGATCATATCTGTGTAGCGTCGTGGTCCTGGGAACCATGTATTGCTAAAACCTTTCATGAGCTCAGAAAAACAGCTTTGTGACGATGCATGTCCAGCTGATTTTAAATACTTTATTTAGCTTAAGAAGTCTGCAAATGTTCTCAGCACATTAAGGGACACATCATCCTTCAGTTCATCATACAGATTCAAAAACATCACATCTAAACTAGAGATATGGTCTTCACTGGACAGGAATGGGATGAAAAAGTGTAATCTTAAACTAAAGTAAGTAACTAAAGCTGTGATAAAGGTAGTGGAGTAAAACAATACAGTATTTCCCTCTGAAATGTAGTGGAGTAGAAGTATAAAGTTGTGTACAATGAATATACTTAAGTAAAGTACAAGCCCCTTGAATTTGTACTTAAGTAAATGTACTTGCTTTTCTTCAATAACTAACAAATATTAGTCCGTGGAGAGATTTCATAACGACAGTAGTGTGATCTTTAAATATCTGACAAACTAGTTTATTAACGTGTATTTTACCTTCTTATGTGTGGTTCTTATTTGTTTTACCAGTCTGTGAAATTGCCGACGAAAAAAAAAACCCAAAACACTCCAAACAATGACTTCCTCTTCACATCTTTATTTTTTCCCCAACATTTTGTAATTAAAACCTGAACCTCTTTTGTTTTGCCTTTTTTTTTTTTAATACAAACTGCCAGAGTAACTGTCAGCACGAATGTGATGATTTACTGAGGAAAAATTGATTTCTACTGTATACTAATCAATGCAATTGCTGCTACCTTCAGCATAGTGAAAAACATACAGAAACTGAACATACACTTATTTCATATCACAAAGTCCACACAATGTAGTAACACGGTTAAAAGAAGTCCATTTATGCTCACAACCGCGGTGAGGTCTGCAATACTGGCTTGACGGACATCAACTGTAAAGTTTCACCTTCTGACTGGATTATATTTCATGAAACTGACGTGACGTGTCGTGTGCAGAATGAAGCCTGTTTTTTTTTTTTATTCTTCAAACTTTGTGACACACGACAAAATGGCACTGGAAATAAAACTGAACGGTGGTAATACAGATCTTAATGGCATGCGTCCACACACACACACACATGCTCACAGTCGCTTCTCAAGAGACCGATCCAACAGACCTGCCTGATTCCTGAACTGTGGAGAGGGTAAATATAGGCTACAAAGGTAATAATATACAGTTACAATGTTGACATATCAAAGAAAAGATGGAAAAAACAGACAGTAAAAAATATAAAAATTGATAGGATAAAAAGTGAGGATATTGTTGCAGATATTAAGGACACAATTCTCCTTAGTCAGCTGTTTAAGGTGCGAGCTCCCTTGTTTCTTTTGACAGCATTCACATTTCTTCCATGTGTAACTTGAAATGCACCAGCGAAAAAAAACAAGCCGCTAAAAAAAAAGAATCCTCTTTTTTCCCCAAGCAACCACAATAAAACTCACTGAATAAATGTGAGATAAACATGAATATAAAAAACATTTTGGTTTAGCAATTAACACAAAGTCAAATTATGAGTAAAACACTTATGCGGTCGCTGATAGAATCATTATTCCCAGACTTTCAGTCATTCCTTTTGAACAAAACTACATTCCTCACAAAATTAAAACCCGGACGCTTTGTGTTCATCCAGATTTGAAAAACATGAAGCTCCTCGTTGACATGTTTTTCTCTAAGTGCTGTTGAAATAGGGACGTTATTAAGATATATTTAAAGAAAGGTCTTTTCAGGATGAAGATCTCATGCTGTCAGTACTTCCAAATATGATCATTATAGGGCAACACAAGGTGTGTTTGTAACAGAAAATCCGTTCTACAGTACATTGTCTCAAACTGCATCCAAACCAACTTAATTTCCAACTGGCTTCTGATTTGTTTTCATTCATTACAGACATTTCTCGTTGGTTTTGGACATGTGACCTTCAGGCCAGACCTTGTAGAGTGACCGTTGGTCCATGTAAAAACAATAAAAGCAATGAGGAAAAGTAACATTCCCAATCAAGTATTCAAAACCTCCAGCATGAAAAAGTATTTAAGACAACAAAGGGACATTATAAGTGCTAAAGTTCAATTTCATGGATGCTTCAAGTCTTTCAATGAGACCATGGAAAACATGTTAAAAGTGCATTTTTGTCTTACATATAATTAAATTTCGTACCTTCACTACAAGGGGGAACTCTGGAGAGCTTGTGAAGCACGACACTTCACAATCTGTGACAAACTGTTGCAGAAAATAAATGCAACAATTTCCAAAACACTGAAAACACAAGATGAGTCTTTTCTCTTCTTCTCCTTGAGTGGCAGCACGTCGGTAAGACTCTCAGTTCACCAGATCTCTGGTGTTAAGCTCAAAATTAAGAAGTGAGACATTGCTGTCCAATCGACCTCACCGGATGAACAGCTTCTGTTTTAGGTTCATTTTCTTCATTGGCAGATTACATTTAAAAGGGACTTCTTTTTCAACAGACAGTCAAAGTAGAGCTGGTTTGATTTAGACATATTATTTTTTTCTTTCTCTCATTAATTGTCCTTTTGAAAAAAAAATAAAAATAAAAATAAAAAGAGCTGAACATGTAAAATGTGTTCTCTTCCTTCATATTATGACTTCTTCGTTTTAGATAATACCGGCAGGATTCAAAGTGGTCAGAGTCATTCGGATTCTCACTGTGGAGGGGGGACTGGAGCTGAGGGGTGGAGTGTTTCCCCGGACAGAGGGGCGGTGGGCTCTGCGAGGGGAGAAACAAGAACACATTGTGACACATTTTTATAAAATGTTTTCAATGTTTTGAGTGCTCAAGTAACGTTAACAGGACACATAGTCAAAATAAAGCTGATACGTGTATTCTTCCTTTCTTTTATTAAGTATATTATCTTGCGTGGGACTTTTTTCAAAATTCCATACTTTTCCAGATTTCCTAGATTTTTCATAACAAACTTAACATATGAGTACTAATAGCTAGCTGTTTATTCAGACTGATGAAAACATATCTGCAGTAAGAAGCACACTGCCTATTTGCTTCTTCTTGTTTGGTTGTGTACATACAATACAAATGATGATCATAACATTAACGCCTATTAAAGCTGCTACATGGTAACTTTAAACTCACCATGGAGTACAGGAGTAGTGCTGGAGCTGGAGCTGGAGTTGGCAGCTGGGGTCGCGCCTGGGGGGCAGGGGGGCGAGGTGTGAGCACTCTGAGGGGGTTGGGTCTCAGGGGCCGGGGCAGAAGCTGAGGCTGGAGGCGCGGGGCTGGGGGCCGGCTGCGGCGCTGGTGTGCTGGGAGTTTGCTGACTTGCGGTCGGACCCTGGGGTGGCGGGGCTGGGGCCGGGGCGGCCTGGTTGGTGTTAGGGCCTCCGGCCTGGTTGTGCTGCTGGTGCTGAATCTGCTGGAAGTGCTGCTGGCGGGCCCTCATCTCTGCATATTTTAACTGCTCCATGTGGAAGGACTGACGGTCAGCCAGAAGCTGCTGACGCTGGTACTCCAACTACACACACACACACACACACACACACACACACACACACACACACACACACACACACACACACACACACACACACACACACACACACACACACACACACACACACACACACACACACACACACACACAGTTATGCCTGGGAAACAACTTAAAGTACTCTTTGTTAGAATTGTAAAACACCTTCATCTTCTAGAACAGACAATATTATCCATACTACTCCAAAATGAACTTTGCTCTTATTTAGCCAACGAGACTTTCATTAGTGTTTTATTGTATTTACCCTATGCAATATGATGATTTACTGATCATCCAATGACTTCAAATTTGTTTGCTTTTTTGTTTTTTATTTGCTTTTTGTTCGCTGTTCTTATAATGGGAAACAGGTTCATAAATAAAAGGTTAGATAAATAAAAAATGAAAGCTTTTGCACTCCTATTAGGTTCACTAGTCTCTTGAGATACTACGTATCCCAGAATCCCACACTCACAGCCTCCCTCTCTCTATCCATGATAGTTTCCAGTTCTTCGAAGTGTCGCAGTTTAATCTCCAGCTTCTTCATTTGGGTCTCCACCAGCAGAGCCACCAGAGATTTGATCTTCCTCTCTTCCACTGCAGCCAGGTGCTACAAAGAAAGTGAAGGAGAAACTTAGATCAGAGAAAATGTGAAAAGAATGTGAACAAAAGGCGATGAAGGAAACAGCAAGTTTACCTTGGCTTTGACGGCAGCAGCAGCGAGCGCAGACGCAGCAGCGGTGGCCAGGTTCCCCTCTCCCATATCACGCTCCACTTTAGCCTTCCTCTCCCCTTCAATCTCCGCCTCTCTTTGTCCTTCCTCTGTGCCCTCTTTTCCATCCTTCTCCTTCTCCCCATCGCCTACGAGAGGGGAACAAAGTTAGATTTCTTTTCACTTTGACAAGAACACTGTGTTTCCTGTATCTGACTGAGATGCATCTTCTTACCCATCTCTGACTCTGTTTTGTCCGCCTCCCTCTCTCCTTCTTGTTCTCTTCCTCTTTCTTCTTCCTTCTTCCCATTCTCTGCCTGCTTCTCCTCTTCCTCAGTCGCTCCATCTTTGCTCTCCTGCATGGGAAAGGAAACACGGCACAATGAGCTTTGCATCAGCAGAACTCACAAATCAGAAACATTACATAATGACCATCGTGCGTCGTACCTTGGCCTCCCTCTTTTCTTCACCTGGTGGGTTCTCACTCTTACTTTCATCATTGCTTTCATCTAGAGAGAAGTCAAGTCAGTTATTCTTTTTCGGTTCTAAGTGCGAAAGTATTTTATTTTTTGCAATTTTTCATGCTGTACTTGTGTGTTTTCATCCTACCAGGTCTCTCTCCCTCCTCCAGGCCAGTGCCTGCGATGCCACTACCCTCCAGGCCATACAGCGGGTCCTGTCGGCCGCTGACCCTCGCTGCCTCCTCCACCCGCCGCACATGAGCCTCAACGAGCGCTGCAGGAACCTCCTCCTTCATACGAGAAAACTCCTCTGAGAGGGAGAGAGACAGATCAAGGTTAAAAGGTGAAGGTAAAAAGAAAAATGTTGATTTGGGGATGACTAATTACTGATCAATAATACGATTTATTACCGGTGACAGTTATTCTTCTCATCTTCACGTCTTTTATGACAAGATTGGCTGGGCATCTCTAACAGTAGGACATGACAGGCATTGTTTTTATTTATTTATTTATAAAGCCCTTAATGGCAACTTGACAGCATACATCACTTCCTTAAAGAATTGGGCTTCTTGTCTTTATTTAACATCCAATAAATCAAATTCAAAATAAGCTCCTTCTCACCCAGAGCCGACTTGGCAGCTGCTGAGGCCACGCGTGGGTCGACGACAGAGGCGAGGAAGGCCACGGAGCTCATGACAGGGTTTCCTGCCTGGCTGAAAGGTACCGGCTGGTAGGCCAGCGGTCCCAGGGTGGAGGAGTTGTCCACCAGGTAAGGGTCTTCAATAGGCAGCCGCAGGAAGTGCAGGATGCACTCATCCTGTGTACGGCTGCCCACATGCTCTGAAACCTTGTTCCAGTCGTCCTTGTACATCTCCAAACCCTAAAGGGAAGTGAGGACTACATTTAGCTCCACATTTTAACTTTCGTATTTTCATGTTTAATTATCTGCAATCATCACACGATGGATTTTAGGGATCATTTGTACCTCAAGTAGTAGTAGTGTTTCTTGTTCTGTCCACTCCCTCATAGAGCTGGCTGTACTCTTGCTCTGTGCAGAAATATCACCACCACTTTGTTAATACGGTAGGTCTTTGGAAATCACAGCAAAGAATCATTCTGTCATGCATCTCCTTAGACTTGTACCTTTGCAGAGCCGGTCTTCTTGCTGTACATGTCAGTCCGCAGCCCAAAGTTTTGTAGATCTGCTGGTTTCTCCTTCACTTTATCTGGGAAGGACATCATCTGCTGGGTAGCCGGGGTCTAAGGGTGCACAATGAGAGGGGGACACAAGTTAAATAAAATATATTTTAACAATCATTATGAGATTTTAAATTGCAATGTCAGAAAAAGTTACCATTTTTAGATTGATTTAAGATTGAATACCAATTAAGTTCTTATTTTTAGATTCATGAATGAAAGGCCTTTTAAGATTTGTTAAGGATCAGCGGGAACCCTGGGAACAACATCACAGCACAGTGCAGGTTATTGCATAGTAAGATGGTTTACGCACGTTCCAGTTCATCAAGATTATTCCTTTTGTCAGCCCGTGTGAAATACAGTTCGTAGGAAACAAGCCAACCGCTTCAAATTTTGGGTCCAGCAAACAAAATAAAAATATGCCAATATACCAGGGAAAATATGTATGTAGGTTAATTTAATTTATATATTAGTATAATAGCTGCTCCAAGTTCCTCGGATGATGACAGCATTTTCACAGCTGAACGGCAAAACCTGCCCTGTGATGTCGTTCCCCTTTCCTGCTTTGCATAAACATAATGAACGTTCAGCTTTCTTTGCCTCTTTCTTTATTTGCATATTTGGTATTAAGATAAATCAAAAGTAACAGAAAGTAATCAAGTTACGTTACTTCAATATTGTGATACTTGGATTAGGTTACTGACTACAAGTAACCCTCCCACCCCTGCATGTGTGTATTTGTGTGTGTGAGCGTATGTGGACCTGGGATGTTTTGGGCTGCAGGGGCACCAGACTTGATGGAGTGTCTGCCAGGACGTGGAAGTGAGAGGTGGGTGGAGGGCCCATGGGTGTGGGTCGGCTCTCGGAGTCCACCTGGTAGTTGATCAGGCCCCACTGCTCCAGGAAGGCGTGGACTCTGCAGCACAACAACCACAGAGTGACCACACTGACAGCAGTTTGACTAAAACAAGTGACGTTGTAGATACAGACTCTGGAGTAGATAACTTCCCTTTCAGCCTCCACCTACCTCATGATTGCACACACGTCTCCTGCCAGGTTCCTGCGACAGGCGGTGGATGTCAGGTACTCCTGAGGGTTCAGCCGGTAGGTGTCAATCATGAAGTTCCTGTACGCCAGATAACTGAAAGAAGGAGGTGCATAGTGAGTGTAATAACAACATCTAATATTGTGTTGTGTACTGTTCAAATACTTACATCTCCGGGGTTTTGGATTTGTTCTTCCCATTAAAAAACTCGGGCAGGGCTCTGCGCTCAATGGCATGAACACTGGGGGAAAACAATTACGACACGATGAGGACTCACAGCTGGAATGCGTACGAATGAATCACTTTGGATTTTTTGAGTCAAACACAATTGACCCCAGCTGATTTCATTTCAATCTTACTTTTCACATGAATTGTGTAAACACATTACTAACATCTCTCAAATCAGATTATTTACTCAACATAACATAACCCTGCTGGTGTCTCTGTCACTATCACTCACCACTTACAACATGTCTATCCTGTGCAAATATATTTAATATGTATTTATACATTTTGTTCTAGCGCACTGCTACACACTATGGTGAAAGGTGTATATAGTGTGTATATGTATATAGTTATGTTATTTTTTTTGTATTTTGTCTTTGTGGTGGGATTAATAAAGTTCTTATCTCGTTTATTTTTCTTACCTGTTGTAGTCAAACCAGGCAGCGTAGCTCGGTATAATAATGTGATGAGTTTGCTCAGTCACATTGTCCTCATGAAGGTCCGAGCCTTTCACTGGCTCACCCTTCACGCTCGGAGAGCCTTCCTCCTCCTCCTGTTTAAACACAAGCACACACACAATCGTGATGATTCATGGGTTTACTGTCCTCACTGTCCCCACATTTTCTTGCACTTTTACAAACTAACTTACCTTGCCTGTTGTTTCCATGGACTCATCCTCTTGCTCGTCTGTTCGAATCACAGAAGAATGGTAAGTGAATATAAGACGTACAAGCAGAGGTAAATCATTCACTGAATACAACATGAACTGTCACTTAAAATGAATGGAGGACTTTCACAGTTTGAAATGCATACTTATCCTCAATGTTGGGAGAGACACGTGAAAAACAATGTCCTCTAATATGACAAAAACCCAGATCCACGATAAAGTAATACATCTTATGACCTGATATCTTAAACAAATTACAGTGGCTCACTCTTGATTTTCCACTGTTTTAGATGCATTAGCACAGAAAGGGGGTGTTTTATTGTAAAAGTAGTTACAGGTGACCATGATGGAGGAGACGCATCTCAAATATCTGCTCACCCATGTCTGCTCCTCCCTTGACTGGAGTTGAATCAGAATCCTTCTTAGTGTTACCTGCAAAAGAAAGTATGTCAGCTAGTAACCGACAAAAACTACTTAAGTCTTGAAGGTGGCAACTGAGGTTCATTTTCATTTTCTTATTTGGTTATATTTATGTATATTTAAAAAACATGTGTACTTGTCTTAGGTGGGTTTCCCTCTTCAGATGCTGGAACAGGTGACGCTTCATCCAAATCTTTACTAAGATCTTCCTGCTCCTCCTCCCTTTGGCCCCGTTTAGACTTGGTGTACGGGGTCGTTGGCCTGTTCGCACGCACACACAAAAAAAGGACATTATTTTACAATACTGCATAATGTCTCTGATACAACTGGTTCTGCAACACATTATTCTTTAACAGCTGATGATTGTAACATCATTGCATCAAGACACGTCTGGTCACCGACCCTTTTTTGGTATTCTTCTTCTTGCTCTCCTGAGGCGGAGGGGTGGGGGAGGGCGACGGCGACCTCTTCCTCTTCTTGGCACTGACAGGCTTCTTATCCCTCCGCTCGTCAGGCGTGGTCACCTCATCCGTTAGAGTCTTGGCTGAGATCCTCTTCCTCTTAGGGCAGCCATCGCCCACTTCATAGTCCTCCTCATTCATCCACTCGTTGTACTGGTCCAGGTCTAAAATCCACTTGGCATGGACCTGTGAACAGAGACCATACAGTGTATGACCAATACTGAAATCTTTTCACTGAGCATGTCTGTGAGTGAAATGTCACCAACAACAGCTCATGGCACAATTAAACCTTGTACACACGGATTCAGATGTCACGTCTAGAAATGAAATAACAATTCTTTAAGTGGACCCACAGCAGAAATCATTTTGTGAAGAACATTAGTGGGGTTTGTACTGGATCCTATGTTGCTTTTGTGGCTGAAAAGTTATTGTATTTGGGCAATAATGGCTAATAAATCTGTTAGTGTTCAATGGAAGTTTTTATTGATTTATGTTTAAGTAAAAACAATTCTACAGAAACTTGAACACCAAATGCAAGTGCACTAAAGGGGCAGTCACAAAATGAAGACAAATGCAGTTCATCTTAATTATGTCGCTATGATGTTTGAGTGACAGGATCTTGATAGCAAACTAACCCAGTGTGCTGGTTTGTATGTGCATACAGCTCCAGACCTTTGAATGCTTCACTGCTCTTACTATCATGTCCTAGTGAGCGCTTAATGCCTGGAGCAAGTGATGCTGAATAAACAATAAGAGCTTCTGACACTGCTTTGAATTTGTGGTTCAGCCAAGTGCCAAAGGAAGCTCTGTTGTTCTTGTAGGTTTTGGACAGAGAGAAAAATATGAGAAGGGTACTGTTGCAAAACTATGGGAGCTATCAGCTCTGTGTACACAGTCCCCGGACAGGTTGGAACAATAAAGAAAAAGCTGAGACACATAAAATGAACTTCCCTCATTACACACTCAAGACTATCATTTAAAATTATTTCAAAAAATCGTGCAAACAAAATAATGCACAGGCATTTATACATTTCCATGTGCTGTAGAATAAAAGACACTTGGGAATGTTGGGAATGGATGACAGAAATATAGAGAGACAAGAAACAGCAAGCAACAACCAAAAAAGTTTCCAGAAATGAAATACCTTCCTGGGCTTTTCTGGGCTGGGAGGATCCTCCACAGCAGCTTCAATCTCATTGGCTGGGATCCAGGTATCATAACTAAATGGTGAGAGGAGCAAGGTCAAAGGTCAAAGTTAGGGCTTGTAAAAACATTTCAGGTAGACCAAGGTGTAACTGAAGGCTGTGGAGTTCAGAGCAGTATGAAAAGCTTCAAGAAAACAAAATTAGCAGATCCGTGAGAACTGTGTTATACTTCCACAATAAAACAAAGCAACACTGTAACACATGTCCATGTGAAATATTTCAGGGTTTGATACATGTTTCAATGAACCTCTGCCTCGCCCAGAATATCTCTGTAACTTTCTTTGAATTCTCTCGATACCTTTCCTCTGTGCCTCCTTACAGATAAACAACTCCTAATGATATCAAACTCGACTGATGTACCTTAGGTAGGCACACCCTGTTCCCTGCCTGAAGCTTGACTGAAGGTTATCCTGTACGGACAGAATGTAAAGTGTATAACTGTTTGCTTATGTCCATCTGACACACTGTGTGAATCTTTCATCCCCCTCTCCTCACTGTCTTTTGAATGCATTAACACACACACAGTGTTCTTCCTCACCCAGACTGCACTCTGTATGATTGTTGAACCTTCTTTGCACAAAAGAATAAAAACTCCAAAGACAAGTTTATTCCTCAAGAATCTTTGTTTCACTATTATAGACTTCACTGGCCATTTGTATAAAGACTTCATTCAAACTTTCCACGACAACAGTTGTCATTAAAGTGTTTGTAAACTCAGCACTAACCCGTCAGGAAAATATCCCCAGTGGAGCAGCACTTGTTTGTCTCTCTTCATCACGGGACGCACCCATTCCTCTGGACCAAAAAGAGAAACGGATATCAGCACAAAGCGAGCAGAAGTCACACTAAAAAAAACTAACCGTGCTAGAACACAACGTGTGAAGCCTCACCTTCCTCCAGGCTGGTGGGAATAGGAACAACAAGATGGGAGCTGGAGGCTTTGTCCTCAGTTACTGAGCCCTGAGACAAATGAAGTCACAAGAAAATATGGGTTAAAGGCACAAAGAGTAGGATTTGTCAGTAACAGTTTGTAAACACAACATTCAAAGTTGGTCCTTCCTCCCCGTCTCAATGAGTGTTAGGATGATCGCCAGAAGGTGAAAGCCAACTCCTGATTCACTCTCTCGTTTAGAATAAGCTTTGTCAGCTTGCCGTTTTGCTTTGCTATATTTTAGTTTAGTGGCGC
Organism: Cottoperca gobio; assembly: GCF_900634415.1. NCBI lineage: Eukaryota > Metazoa > Chordata > Actinopteri > Perciformes > Bovichtidae > Cottoperca > Cottoperca gobio. Next base: position 18,746,855 of record NC_041359.1, read on the forward strand.
TGTGTCCGACATTTTTGTAGCTTCCTCTTGGATGCGTGCTTACGATCTGGCACCTGGTCGCAATGTTTTTACAGAGGTTGAAGCCCAGAAAGTTCCCGGACAAAACAAAAACAAAAATACATTTACTTTTAGGAAAATACTACTCATTGTGCCTTAAGCTTACAACATAATACTTTTTTAAATGTTTGCACCAGGGGTCTCACAAGCAGGCACATTTGGAGCAAGTTTTCAGTTTGTAATACTGAAACTTTTAACAAAACAAAACAAAAAACAAACCTGATGTCTTTTGATGATGTCTTTCAGTTTCCCAAGCAGCTTTGGCTCTATGTCAGAGCTCAGGTAGATAACTGGTCTACTTAGGCAGTTGTTCTGAAATGAAGAAATACAGCAGTGATATGCGACTGAGTGAAACTCATACATTCAAATAGGCAGAAAAATAAATAAATACATATATTTAATATCATATAATCTAAAACAAGAACTATGTCTGTGTTGTTGATTTCTTCAGATTTGGAGAGCGGGATGATCTTGTAGTGTAACTGCATGATTTCTTAAATAGGATTACTGGTCAAGTCACATGACAGGGTGCTCTTCATTATTTCTATCTGTAAAGCTCAGGCAGCCTGATCCTCAGACATATTTACACAAATATGATGTAATCATAGGACACAACCTCTCAAACAGAGTATTTAGCTCAATCATTTAGCTCTGGTGCCTGCAGCAAAAAACAAACAACATTAACTGGCTCCTGTTGCAGCTCACAGCTGATCTCTTAAAAACAACAGCGTTATTATAGGATATTGTTGTAATGTTGTAAAAGTGTGTGGAGTGAAAAAAGCTTTCTTTAAAACAAAATGAGGAAAAATAAACACTGCTATTACGCCTCAAAGAATTTGAACTGAAAATATTTACAATTGCATTTTGGCTGTCCAGGTAATGTGTGTTAAACACATACATAGAGGAAAACAAAGAGGCAAACTCACCTGCACTAAGGACTTCTCAATCGTCATGAACATCTCCACATTTCGGTCCATCCTCGATGGATTCTGGAAGTCAAACCTGCGCCTACCAGGAAATTAGACTGGAGTTACACACGAAACGGCAACATAGCCGAAATACAACCGTTTACTCAGGGCACTTAGACAACATAGTTTATTTTCAGTTAGTCTGTTCACCAAACATTTATACCAACTAGAAAGAAAGCCTTACCATCCTTGGTCACTCTTGAACTTGTAGGCAGCAGCCAGGATGTGGCAGAGAGCCCCTCCTGACTTGAATTCCAGAAAACTCTTCATCTGCAGACACAAAGATTCAACGATTTACGCATCATTTATTGTCATTTATGCAACACAAGGTTGCACAACAAAATGCAAAACATTCTGTCCATCATGCCACAAAAACATGAGAAAACAGAACAGAAAAAAACAGTAGTAGTAGAGGTGCATTCCTGAAGTCCATGTTTTTGAAGCTGTGAAGGAGGAATGTAAAAAAACAAAAACGGTGGCAGAAAATATGGCCGGCATCTTTAACATAAAAAAAAAAAACGTTTCAAAATGCCTCCATAGGGTAAAGTCATTCGATATGTGTGAATGACACTGAGATAAAGGAGACATACGGGCAGCTTGGTGAGCGGAGGGTTGCTGACATGTCGACCGAACACCTCCTCCTGGAACTGGAGCAGCTGGACCACCAGGCTGGACAGAGACTTGTTGGTGGGGGGCTCGGCCTGGATGTACTGAGAGGATATCAGAGAGAGGCAGTCAGAGCTGAGCCACAAACTACAGTGTGCTGATAGGCAGCGGTGGAAGAAATATTAAGAGAGTTTAATAAAGTAAAAGTAGCCATACTACAGTGTAGAAGTACTCTGTTACAAGTAAAAGTCCGGCATTCAAAATCTTACTCAAGCAAAAGTACAAAAAGTATAAGCATCAAAATATACTTAAAGTAAAAGTACTCATTATAAGATAAGATATGATACAATAAGATGATCACAAAGCAGGAAATTCCCCTTTTACAGGGCTCAATGTCAAACAAACCATGCACATTTAAAACACATTAAAAAACAAACACACATAAGAAGAAAAAAAGTCCTGCATTCAAAATCTTACTTAAGCAAAAGTACAAAAGTATAAGCATCAAAATATACTTAAAAGTACTCATTGTGCAGAACGGCCCATTTCTGAATAGTGTAGCCTATATAATTTTACTGGATTATAATTATTGATGCATGAATGTGTTCATCACTTTAACGTTGCAGCTGGTAAAGGCTTTTTCTTATTAATTTACTTTATATACTGCTATCTGCAAAGTAACTAAAGCTGTAGCGGAGTAAAAAGTGCAACGTTTCCATCTGAAACATAGTGGAGTAGAAGTATAAAGTAGCAATAAAAAGGAAATACTCAAGTAAAGTAAAAGAACCTCAAAATTGTGTAGTACGGTACCGGAGTAAATGTACTTAGTTATAGTTCATAGGTGCTATGTGTGATAAAATATGCCCAAAAGTGGAGGGAGCGTGCCATCTGCGTTGTTATTCAGGGCAAGTTAACCATTATGCTTTGTACATCTAATATGGGGATTAAATGGAAAATATAGTTCGTTTCATCATTATTATTGTCGTATTGTTAAAGAAATAATGCAGTTATTTGGTTAAATCTAGCAGCACTCCGCTCAGTGTTATTCCAGACGGGCCATGGCTTCAGTCCGCGCGGCAGCCAACATCTGGATCTGAGCTGCATTACCGTTAGCACATTAGCTACCTAGCTAGCTAGCTGGCTGGCCGGCTAAAGTCACCCCTTTTTGCAAAATATCTTCCTCACAGGACTGATTGTGAGCTGCTTTTGCATCGGTTTATCTACAACAACGTACAGGGATGCCGCCATTCGTGTCTGCATCTGTTGCAGCGGTTGGCTCAGCATCCTTTTGTATCCCGGCTCGAGTGAATCAAACAGCTGGATGTTCAGCAGCACCCTCCCTCCTCTCTTTGTCACTGCCTCTGCCCAATAGGTAAGTGCCCACATTTCAGGGTGAACCGTGTAAGCTCAGCGTGTACGGATACAAAACATGCGGTCAGTACCTTTTTGTAATTCTTTCCCAGCCAGACGCGGACATTATCAAACTGAGAAACGGTATCAGAGGCTTCGAAATATTTTACATTCGGGCCGCCGTCTTTCTTCCGCACCGCCATCTTTGACTGCAGACAACTAGTCAAGTCGCGCGCCGCCCAGCGGACAGAGTCCGGTACTGCAGCCGCTGGAAGGTGTAATAACAATCCGCGTACAGCAGGCAGCGGACTTATGTAGAGGATGGTTTCTGAAATACTTCTTCGTGATGTGAGAGATTTGAAAAGCAGCGGCATGCAGCAGTTGTGGAAGAAGTATTCAGATTATTTACTTTATTTAAGCAAAACCAACTAAATCCTTTTTATTTATAGGTATAAATACATTTATATAAATATTTATAGGGACATTTGCAATGATATTGTTTTAGTTGGGGGAGTAATTTTGTATTTTTTCTTAAATTGTGGTGCTTTTTTGGGGGGATTTCAGGATTGTTTTAGCTTTTTATGTTGAATGTCTTGTGCTTCGTTTTGTGTTTTCTTTGGACATCTTGGGACCATGTTGGAAATAAGTGTTTTCACTTTAACATGTTATACTTTGGATACTTTTGTTTCTTTTTCTGATAATCCATAAATACAATCAATCAGTGTGCTGCATTTCTGTTACAGTGCTTTTGTATATACTTGTTACTGACAAACAAATCCTCTCTTTCATGTATGTATATATAGCTAACTTTTAATTTATCTATGTATCATCTCATTCAATTATCTCCATAATCCATATTTAATTCCCTTTTTCTTATTCAATTTGTGCAATACTGTTGAATAAACTCTGTCAAGTAATTTTACACTATTTTTCATAAACATGTGAATGAGAATGTGTGTCCAAACTTTTGACTGGTACTGTATGTTTATAATGCTATATTGTATTATTATTTTATCTATTTCATTCTTATCTCACCGTCATTTTATCTTATTTCATTTCATATTAGGAGTGCTCTTGCGACGAGTGCTTTTTAGCTGTTCTCTCGTCTCTCGAATACATTTCATTGTATTGTTGTCTCTGTGTTAACCTACATATGACTAATAAAGTAAAACTTAACTTCACAAAAGTGTCAACAAAATGTAAGCCTACTTTAAGTATCAGTAAATAGGTACCCAACAGGTAGAATGGCTCCTGTCACTGTCATATCATTATATTATTGGATCATCATAATTGGTGTATTAACATGTAAATAGTTCTTAAATGTTGGACAGATGGACCGAACTTTAACTGCTTTATGGACTGCTGGCCAGTATAATATATATATCCTATTTGCTAAAATTGATTATGTTTTTTATATATAAATATTCATTTGAAAGGCACCTTGTAACTACATCTAGTATCCTAAAAGAATGGAAATATTAAGTGCAAATGGGAAAATCTGAAAGAGCATTAGGAGCAGAGAGGGCCACATGGTGGTAGTAGTGCTAAACAGAAGAGTAAATGTATCTACTCGCAGCTGCTCCAGCGAGTGCGATAATTCACTTCTTTTCCAGGTAATAGCTTTTTTGCACCATTTTTTAAATCTAATTTCTTTTTTGTTTTTACTTTAGTAACTAGCTATTGACTTGTTCTTTCTTGTCCTGCCTGAAGTTGTACAATCAAATAATAAGTGATGTGTCAACAAAATAATAAAAAAAGAAGCTTTTGTCCTTTTATTCATTGGGAGTGACAAACCTTTGTGTATAAATATTTTTTACATCTTATTCTACATATACATTTACACTCCTGTTTACATTTAGTTTATCCATTTGAACTACTGTACATGTATATTACTTTATTTTATATTTTATTCATGTTTATATTCTGCCTATATTTTAACTTGTGTTATTTTATGTTTTATGTGTTATTTCATTTACTTCTACTTGTGTTTATATATGTATATATATATCGATGTATATATATATACATATACATATTTAATGAGCATTGCTGAAGGGAGCCTCAGTTCACACGCTACTAGTATACTAATATTCTTAATTGACAACTGAAAGAAGTGCGTCTGTTTTGAGTATGAAGCATGAAGAGTATATGAACATACATACAGTCTATGGACGAGAAGTATTATGACTCACTGCACGGAGTACATCCCAGTGCAGTGAGTCTGCCACGTTATACTTCCATGATGAGTGATTTCGTGGTTAAATGATTGTAACAGCATTACAACATGTAAATCACCAAAATAAAAGACTTACTTGTAAATGAAAAGTAAAAGAAAATGTAATTAGATTTTTAAATTGGCAATAAATGACGTCCTGCTGCAGGACTTTAGTAACTGTGCTGATGAGACATTGAAAAAAGAAGACAAGTCAATGAGAAAAGATCAATATTTTTAAAACACATTTTAAAGGACACATTTCTGATTCAGTAGCAGTGAGTGCACATATCGTGTTTGATTGCATAAGAGGGTGTTCTCTTTCAAGCATATACTTATATACACATATATAAAATAAAGTTGATTTCACAACTTTCACAGTATTCAAGAACATGCACTATGTCGTGCTAATTATTTTATATCTATTTTGATCTATTCAGGAGAGTTAGGGTGTGTCAGCAGGAGGACAGTGAGGAGCGATGCCCTTATTAATCCCAATGTATCCTCTGGTCTTTGTTTGATTTGTTATGTATTACTGGCTGAATTAAACAAATTTTCCTTCTTC